>NW_025798990.1:0-2510 GCF_021613505.1 Equus quagga
ATCAATGTTTGTTACAGAGGAAATTGTTCTAATTTCACCAACAGTTTCTCAATACTAAAAGACAATGGTTATTAAATGATTGCAAATAGGTATAAATGTGCTACTTATAATAAATTATATTACGCAAGAGAGACAGAGTGATGCAGAGATGCTGACAGACACAGAGAAACAGAGAACTAATTACATGCTGAGAATTATTCTAAGCTCTTAGTACATGACATGTAATTTAATTTTTCTAAGATTTCCATGAAATAATTATTACGAATGTGTCCATTTTTCAGATATGATAGTATCTGAAGTTCCAAAAACACTGGACATTTCAACGAAAGCAACAAAAAATAATGATGGAAACAAGAAATAAACAGCAAACAGGATATATACATATATAGTAATCTAATTCTGTTCATAAATGGACAAACGTTATGTTCATTGTAAAATAACAGGAAGTCAGTTTTGAATTGAATCATATTTTCCATAATAGATACTGAAATAAAATGTGATTCTCCTGAGTTCTTCATGAAGCTTATAAAAATTTACAGCAAACTAAATGTGTATGTCTTAGCAGTCCATTAACCATACTAATTTAGGTCATTTTAGATGAAATAAAGGCAAAGAAGTAGGCTTCACACTTTGAAATATGCTCAATCCTACCTTTGTAAATGGAGGAGACACAAAGATAAGTGATTGAAAAAGACATTCACAGCTACCTACCTCTTGACTGTTATCTCCACTCGAACACTGAAGCCCACTTATTTACCCCTCCACCAGCCTCCCCTTTGGGACTCTGAGTCCTGATAAGAAGATATTGTCTAGGAAAATATTTTGGAGCCCACTGCTTTTCTGAGAGTTTCTTCCATATCTTTGTTTCTCAAGCTATAGATCAGAGGATTCAGCATGGGAATCACTACAGTGTAGAACACCACAGCCACATTGTCAGTATCCACACTGTTGCCAGACTGGGCTGGAAAAAAGGGAAAAGGATTGTTCCATGGAAGACAATGATGACTGTGAGATGGGAGACACAGATGGAAAAGGCTTTTCATCTTCCCTCTGCAGAACACTTCCTTAGGATGATGATGAGAATAAAGAGTAGGAAGTGAAGATGATCATGATGGTGATGATTTCATTGAAAGAGGCCACAATGTAAAGCAATAGTTCAGTTGAGAGTTTCTTGACTCAGTGCAATCATGCCCAGGTTACTCAAAACCATGACTCCATAGGTGAGAAGAAGCAGTAGGAAGAGGAAGACCCTCAATTCAGGGTTATCTGCTAATCCAAGGAGAATGAACTCTGGCGCAGTGGTGCGGTTCTTCTTGCCCATGTCCCCACTTTACTGGGATTGGAGAAAACTATTAGTAGTTATCCTCCATTATATGATCCCAAATTCAGTTCTGACTATCTCCTAAAAAAGACATGAGAATAAGAAGGATAGTTAATTTTTTTCAGCAAAGAAATAGGACATTGCTTTTGGGAAGCTTAGGAAAAGTCCAGACGTGGCCTACAAAGGCATAGAGCTCACACTCACAGATCACACAAAAGCATTCCCATCCGTAAGAGTCTATATGATTCCTTAAAGTAGTCCTATACAATTTAGAGCTTGAAAGTGAATCATCAGAAAGACAGCACATATTCTTTAATTCGCCATATTATTTTATGAAGTTCAAATCTCTTTTTCTCTTTAATCAATACTGGAGATATTGGGATCCCAGGAAATAATTTTTCATAATACATAGTACCCTTTTCTGTTTTCCACTGAAATGAGGAGAAATATGTTTATTTAAAATTGTTAACCCACAGGTGTTAATTTGTTCCAATGTGTTTTAAAAAGGGAAAGTAGCTTTTACACTCTAGATTAGCATTTTCTCTATGAAGTTAACATAGTGGTTTTGTTAATTATGCAATTCTATGCTGACCATTGTTCGTGGAATTGGTACTTGGATTCGAACCTCCTATAACTATGATTCTGAAGCCTTATAAAGAGCTACTTGACAAATGAATTCACTGCTTTAAAACTATTTGTAGAACAAATAAAAGATGTGAATATGAAATTATTAACACAAATGCTTGCTGCTGCATTGCAGCATTATTTATGTAAATAAAACAGAAATAAAGTGTCAAACAAGAGGGAAATGGCTAAAGTTATGGTACTTATATATTATGGAAAACTATGCAGCTATTAAAATTATATTTTTGAAGAACTTTTAGTGACCTGAAAAACAGCTATGATAAAATGGCAAGTTAAAAAACAGTAAGCCAGATTGCACAGACAGAATATTATATGTTTATATAATAAGTTGCATTGTATATTTAATCCTGACATCTATGAAACATAAATATTTTGTTGCAATTTTTTTTAAAAGCAATGTAGAAACATACCTGAATTCTCACAAAACATAAGGTTTATGGAGTAGAGTGGAGAGGGAGGTTGTTATTTTTTAATAAGAGAAGGATACATTCAAGGCCTTTGACAAATAGAAAATGCCAATAGAGGGTGAGACCACTCTCACTTA
>NW_025798991.1:0-2510 GCF_021613505.1 Equus quagga
TAAGTGAGAGTGGTCTCACCCTCTATTGGCATTTTCTATTTGTCAAAGGCCTTGAATGTATCCTTCTCTTATTAAAAAATAACAACCTCCCTCTCCACTCTACTCCATAAACCTTATGTTTTGTGAGAATTCAGGTATGTTTCTACATTGCTTTTAAAAAAAATTGCAACAAAATATTTATGTTTCATAGATGTCAGGATTAAATATACAATGCAACTTATTATATAAACATATAATATTCTGTCTGTGCAATCTGGCTTACTGTTTTTTAACTTGCCATTTTATCATAGCTGTTTTTCAGGTCACTAAAAGTTCTTCAAAAATATAATTTTAATAGCTGCATAGTTTTCCATAATATATAAGTACCATAACTTTAGCCATTTCCCTCTTGTTTGACACTTTATTTCTGTTTTATTTACATAAATAATGCTGCAATGCAGCAGCAAGCATTTGTGTTAATAATTTCATATTCACATCTTTTATTTGTTCTACAAATAGTTTTAAAGCAGTGAATTCATTTGTCAAGTAGCTCTTTATAAGGCTTCAGAATCATAGTTATAGGAGGTTCGAATCCAAGTACCAATTCCACGAACAATGGTCAGCATAGAATTGCATAATTAACAAAACCACTATGTTAACTTCATAGAGAAAATGCTAATCTAGAGTGTAAAAGCTACTTTCCCTTTTTAAAACACATTGGAACAAATTAACACCTGTGGGTTAACAATTTTAAATAAACATATTTCTCCTCATTTCAGTGGAAAACAGAAAAGGGTACTATGTATTATGAAAAATTATTTCCTGGGATCCCAATATCTCCAGTATTGATTAAAGAGAAAAAGAGATTTGAACTTCATAAAATAATATGGCGAATTAAAGAATATGTGCTGTCTTTCTGATGATTCACTTTCAAGCTCTAAATTGTATAGGACTACTTTAAGGAATCATATAGACTCTTACGGATGGGAATGCTTTTGTGTGATCTGTGAGTGTGAGCTCTATGCCTTTGTAGGCCACGTCTGGACTTTTCCTAAGCTTCCCAAAAGCAATGTCCTATTTCTTTGCTGAAAAAAATTAACTATCCTTCTTATTCTCATGTCTTTTTTAGGAGATAGTCAGAACTGAATTTGGGATCATATAATGGAGGATAACTACTAATAGTTTTCTCCAATCCCAGTAAAGTGGGGACATGGGCAAGAAGAACCGCACCACTGCGCCAGAGTTCATTCTCCTTGGATTAGCAGATAACCCTGAATTGAGGGTCTTCCTCTTCCTACTGCTTCTTCTCACCTATGGAGTCATGGTTTTGAGTAACCTGGGCATGATTGCACTGAGTCAAGAAACTCTCAACTGAACTATTGCTTTACATTGTGGCCTCTTTCAATGAAATCATCACCATCATGATCATCTTCACTTCCTACTCTTTATTCTCATCATCATCCTAAGGAAGTGTTCTGCAGAGGGAAGATGAAAAGCCTTTTCCATCTGTGTCTCCCATCTCACAGTCATCATTGTCTTCCATGGAACAATCCTTTTCCCTTTTTTCCAGCCCAGTCTGGCAACAGTGTGGATACTGACAATGTGGCTGTGGTGTTCTACACTGTAGTGATTCCCATGCTGAATCCTCTGATCTATAGCTTGAGAAACAAAGATATGGAAGAAACTCTCAGAAAAGCAGTGGGCTCCAAAATATTTTCCTAGACAATATCTTCTTATCAGGACTCAGAGTCCCAAAGGGGAGGCTGGTGGAGGGGTAAATAAGTGGGCTTCAGTGTTCGAGTGGAGATAACAGTCAAGAGGTAGGTAGCTGTGAATGTCTTTTTCAATCACTTATCTTTGTGTCTCCTCCATTTACAAAGGTAGGATTGAGCATATTTCAAAGTGTGAAGCCTACTTCTTTGCCTTTATTTCATCTAAAATGACCTAAATTAGTATGGTTAATGGACTGCTAAGACATACACATTTAGTTTGCTGTAAATTTTTATAAGCTTCATGAAGAACTCAGGAGAATCACATTTTATTTCAGTATCTATTATGGAAAATATGATTCAATTCAAAACTGACTTCCTGTTATTTTACAATGAACATAACGTTTGTCCATTTATGAACAGAATTAGATTACTATATATGTATATATCCTGTTTGCTGTTTATTTCTTGTTTCCATCATTATTTTTTGTTGCTTTCGTTGAAATGTCCAGTGTTTTTGGAACTTCAGATACTATCATATCTGAAAAATGGACACATTCGTAATAATTATTTCATGGAAATCTTAGAAAAATTAAATTACATGTCATGTACTAAGAGCTTAGAATAATTCTCAGCATGTAATTAGTTCTCTGTTTCTCTGTGTCTGTCAGCATCTCTGCATCACTCTGTCTCTCTTGCGTAATATAATTTATTATAAGTAGCACATTTATACCTATTTGCAATCATTTAATAACCATTGTCTTTTAGTATTGAGAAACTGTTGGTGAAATTAGAACAATTTCCTCTGTAACAAACATTGAT
>NW_025798992.1:0-2321 GCF_021613505.1 Equus quagga
TTTTTGTCTGAAAATACTTTGTTCCCTCTATATCTTTAAAGAATAATTCTTAGGCACAGGATCATAGTTCTACAGTTATTTCCTTCACTCATTGTCTTCTACCTTCCATTGTTCATTGGAGAGTCTGTCATGGTCTTCTGCTTCAGGTAGGTTAGGGAAGATCACTGCAGACCAACAATTCCATGAAATAACTTTGTTTAAAAAATTAATTGCAAAAATTATTTTTTACAGAGAGAAATAGAAGCAATTAGGACTAGATTATTAAAATTTCAGAGTGGAAAGAGGCCTTCCTTGGTGAGCTGGCAGTCACCAGCTGTTTCCTTCACTGTACACATTTTCTGATTTTGGGAACAGGCTGAGTTTCAGGTTTGGCACTTGCAGAGGGACATTACTGAGAAAACAAAGAATCCAGCAGTGCTTTGTGGACACACAAGAATTTATTGATAAATTGAAAACTAAAGAAACCAAAAAGACATGACTAGTTTTTCCACCAGGGCATTTGTTTTATTCTAGGAAGCATGGGGGGTTGGGAATCTGAACCAGAAAGGCAGAATCAAATGTCCTACAGAAATGTCATGGTGCTTAGGAAAAAAAATCTAAATAGAGAATCAAGACCTTCCGAAAAACCTTGACCATCTCTCCCTCACGATATTCGTCTAGCTATTAAGCTGCATGGGGTAGCAGGAGAGTGCGTTAAACTCAAACTTCAGAGGGTAGAGCTCAATCATTAACAACCTTTCAGATCTGAGGGAGACACACATCTGTCAGGTCTCAATCAAAACCCCAGCCAAGTCAAGGACCACAGAAGACCATAGGATGGCTGAGTCATGAGAAAATGTTTTCCTCTAGCCTGCTGATTTTAATGGCTTCTTTACTAATCTCTGGAAGATCTATTTCCTCCTTTTTATCCCAGCAATCCTTCCAGTACATTTAAGACAACTCACTGTTCTAATTTCTCTCTTTTAAAAACCAAGAATAGCTGTTTTCTTTTCCTGACCAGACAATGACTCACATATACAGGGTCTGTTTTTCTCAGAATTAACAGCAATTTGAAATCCATTTTTTTATGGAAAAACTGAATTCTCACCTTGAATCTCAAAGGGACAATTACCTAAGAGGACAATTATACCTCATTACTACAATTCTCAAAGGCTTAGTAACATGAATATTATGAGAATGTCATCAGTCACAATGCAGGAGAATATCTGCATGCATTAACAAGTATATGTATATTGTACCATAATTTATTTAGCTATGTGTAAGTTTATATAAGCTTGTGTGTATATATAAATACTTCTCTATGTTAAGAGACAAGATCTTTCCATATCACTTCTGCCATTTCCTATTTATCCTTGATAGGTCTATGGAAACAGCCCTTCATGGATGAGAATCCACCTCTTCTAGGAAAATCACTTTTTGTTTTTTTTTGTTTGTTAGTTTGTTTCAGTTTTTTTTGAGGAAGACTGGCCCTGAGCTAATATCCATGCCCATCTTCCTCCACTTTATTTGTGGGACACCTCCCACAGCATGGCGTGCCAAGTGGTGCCGTGTCCGCACCCAAGATCCAAACCAGCGAACCCCGGGCTGCCAAAGCAGAATGTGTGAACTTAACCACTGCTCCACCAGGCCAGCCCTTAGGAAAATCACTTTTTAAAGGAACAAAGTCCAAAAAGCTCATACAAGGACAAAAATACCCACAAGCATCACTCTCCTTACACTTTTCTCTTTCCTATATTACTGCATATGCCAGAAGAACAATTTTCTCCTAAGTTAAAATATTGGATTTCATTTCTCATGGGTGAACATCTAGGAAAGGAATTGTTGAGTTGTATGGGAAATGTTTGTACAACTTCATAAAATATAGCTAAACTGTTTTCAAAGTCATTTTACCTTTTACTACCATCTGAAATGTATGAGCATTCTGCTTGCTCCACATTTTCACCAGTATTTGGTATTTCAGTCGTATTCATTTTAGCGATTTAGCTAGTATGCAATGGTGTCTTATTGTGGTTTTAAAAAGAACTTCATTGATGACTAATGATGTTTAGTATCTTTTTATGTGTTTAATAGATGATTTGTATATCTCGTTTTGTCAAGTGCTAAAATATTTCACTGATTCTTTAAGAAGATTGTTTG
Source organism: Equus quagga (assembly GCF_021613505.1). NCBI lineage: Eukaryota > Metazoa > Chordata > Mammalia > Perissodactyla > Equidae > Equus > Equus quagga. The sequence continues at coordinate 2,137 of NW_025798992.1, forward strand.
TCTTCTTGTTTTGAGTAAAAACAGTTTTTCATGCGTTCTACAGACAAATTTTCTGTCAAACACATATACTGCAAATATTTACCAACAGTCTGTGGCTTACATTTTCATTTTCTTAATGGTGTCTTTCACCATTAGGAAACTTTTACCATGAGTTTTTAACATTAATGAAGTTTCTTTTATCATTT
>NW_025798993.1:0-2321 GCF_021613505.1 Equus quagga
AAATGATAAAAGAAACTTCATTAATGTTAAAAACTCATGGTAAAAGTTTCCTAATGGTGAAAGACACCATTAAGAAAATGAAAATGTAAGCCACAGACTGTTGGTAAATATTTGCAGTATATGTGTTTGACAGAAAATTTGTCTGTAGAACGCATGAAAAACTGTTTTTACTCAAAACAAGAAGACAAACAATCTTCTTAAAGAATCAGTGAAATATTTTAGCACTTGACAAAACGAGATATACAAATCATCTATTAAACACATAAAAAGATACTAAACATCATTAGTCATCAATGAAGTTCTTTTTAAAACCACAATAAGACACCATTGCATACTAGCTAAATCGCTAAAATGAATACGACTGAAATACCAAATACTGGTGAAAATGTGGAGCAAGCAGAATGCTCATACATTTCAGATGGTAGTAAAAGGTAAAATGACTTTGAAAACAGTTTAGCTATATTTTATGAAGTTGTACAAACATTTCCCATACAACTCAACAATTCCTTTCCTAGATGTTCACCCATGAGAAATGAAATCCAATATTTTAACTTAGGAGAAAATTGTTCTTCTGGCATATGCAGTAATATAGGAAAGAGAAAAGTGTAAGGAGAGTGATGCTTGTGGGTATTTTTGTCCTTGTATGAGCTTTTTGGACTTTGTTCCTTTAAAAAGTGATTTTCCTAAGGGCTGGCCTGGTGGAGCAGTGGTTAAGTTCACACATTCTGCTTTGGCAGCCCGGGGTTCGCTGGTTTGGATCTTGGGTGCGGACACGGCACCACTTGGCACGCCATGCTGTGGGAGGTGTCCCACAAATAAAGTGGAGGAAGATGGGCATGGATATTAGCTCAGGGCCAGTCTTCCTCAAAAAAAACTGAAACAAACTAACAAACAAAAAAAAACAAAAAGTGATTTTCCTAGAAGAGGTGGATTCTCATCCATGAAGGGCTGTTTCCATAGACCTATCAAGGATAAATAGGAAATGGCAGAAGTGATATGGAAAGATCTTGTCTCTTAACATAGAGAAGTATTTATATATACACACAAGCTTATATAAACTTACACATAGCTAAATAAATTATGGTACAATATACATATACTTGTTAATGCATGCAGATATTCTCCTGCATTGTGACTGATGACATTCTCATAATATTCATGTTACTAAGCCTTTGAGAATTGTAGTAATGAGGTATAATTGTCCTCTTAGGTAATTGTCCCTTTGAGATTCAAGGTGAGAATTCAGTTTTTCCATAAAAAAATGGATTTCAAATTGCTGTTAATTCTGAGAAAAACAGACCCTGTATATGTGAGTCATTGTCTGGTCAGGAAAAGAAAACAGCTATTCTTGGTTTTTAAAAGAGAGAAATTAGAACAGTGAGTTGTCTTAAATGTACTGGAAGGATTGCTGGGATAAAAAGGAGGAAATAGATCTTCCAGAGATTAGTAAAGAAGCCATTAAAATCAGCAGGCTAGAGGAAAACATTTTCTCATGACTCAGCCATCCTATGGTCTTCTGTGGTCCTTGACTTGGCTGGGGTTTTGATTGAGACCTGACAGATGTGTGTCTCCCTCAGATCTGAAAGGTTGTTAATGATTGAGCTCTACCCTCTGAAGTTTGAGTTTAACGCACTCTCCTGCTACCCCATGCAGCTTAATAGCTAGACGAATATCGTGAGGGAGAGATGGTCAAGGTTTTTCGGAAGGTCTTGATTCTCTATTTAGATTTTTTTTCCTAAGCACCATGACATTTCTGTAGGACATTTGATTCTGCCTTTCTGGTTCAGATTCCCAACCCCCCATGCTTCCTAGAATAAAACAAATGCCCTGGTGGAAAAACTAGTCATGTCTTTTTGGTTTCTTTAGTTTTCAATTTATCAATAAATTCTTGTGTGTCCACAAAGCACTGCTGGATTCTTTGTTTTCTCAGTAATGTCCCTCTGCAAGTGCCAAACCTGAAACTCAGCCTGTTCCCAAAATCAGAAAATGTGTACAGTGAAGGAAACAGCTGGTGACTGCCAGCTCACCAAGGAAGGCCTCTTTCCACTCTGAAATTTTAATAATCTAGTCCTAATTGCTTCTATTTCTCTCTGTAAAAAATAATTTTTGCAATTAATTTTTTAAACAAAGTTATTTCATGGAATTGTTGGTCTGCAGTGATCTTCCCTAACCTACCTGAAGCAGAAGACCATGACAGACTCTCCAATGAACAATGGAAGGTAGAAGACAATGAGTGAAGGAAATAACTGTAGAACTATGATCCTGTGCCTAAGAATTATTCTTTAAAGATATAGAGGGAACAAAGTATTTTCAGACAAAAA
>NW_025798994.1:0-4083 GCF_021613505.1 Equus quagga
CTTAGGAAACACACATATATAATTACACTATATGATAAAGCATTGAAAAATATTTTATAAATATTACAAAATATAGTCCACAAATTTTATTTTCTAAAATTTTGGTTTGCACATGGTTTAGAGCTATTTCACTAATAATTAATGAATGCAAAAATTCATACTCATAAAATGTGCTGCCACAGATATATTAACTAATAGCTTGTTGAATAAATAGTTGGAATTATCAATTGCACTATAAGAGTTGAACAATCTGTAGCATAGCAAATCAAATTTTTCAGAAATAAAATAATGAATCTAACAATATTATATTGAGTGACAAAGCAATTTTGTGACCACTAATTTTCTGAATGTGTCTTTCACATCTTTGTTCCTAAGGCTGTAGATCAAAGGATTCAGCATAGGAATCACCACTGTGTAAAACACAGAAGCCACTTTAACTACAAGCCAAGAAGTTTTAGGATTAGGGATACAGTAAAGGAAAAGAATGGTTCCATGGAAGATGGTGATGGCTGTCAGATGGGAGGCACAGGTGGAGAAAGTTTTCTGGTGCCCACTTGCAGAAGGCATCCTCATGACAGTGATAAAAATGAGTATATAGGACAGCAGAATATTCATCAGGCTGCTCCCCTCATTAAATATGGCAATAATAAAACACAGCATCTGGCTGATATGGGGATCTGAGCAGGAGACAGAAACAATTACAGAGTAGTCACAGATAAAATTATTTATGATGCTAGACTCACAATAGGATAATGCAAGAAGAAAATATGTGAGTGTCAGGGCACACACTATACCCCATGAGTAAGACCCAGCCACCAGAAGCACACAAAGCTTCTGGGACATAATAGTGGTATAGAGTAAGGGGTTACAAACTGCCACAAAACAATCATAGGCCATCGCTGCTAACATGAAAGTTTCTGTTACAGAAAATATGCAAGCAAAACAAAATTGTAGAATGCAACCAGAGAAAGGGATGGTTCTGTCTTCTGCAATCAAGTTCTCCAACAGTTTAGGTGTAACTATGGTAGAATAACAGAAATCTACAAAGGACAAGTGACTAAGAAAAAAGTACATGATCGTGTGGAGTTTTGGATTGATCTTGCTGATTATTATCATGCCTAAATTCCCCACGACAGTGACTGTGTAGGTAGACAAGAAAACCAGGAAGAGTGGAATCTGGAGTTCTGGATATTCTGAAAAACCCAGGAGAATAAAAGTAGGTATGATACTTTGATTTCCTTTGGATAACATCATGATTCCTGTTGAGTAAAGAATCAAAAGTCATTCCTAAAAATACAACTGAATACAGGAAGAAACAGAGAGAAGAAAGAGGCTTCCTATTTGTCTGTGAAGTTTGTACAGAACAGTGATTCTCAAAGTATAGTTCCCAACCAGCAGCAAGAACACCTGACAATTTGTTAGGGGTGCAAATTCTCTAGCCACATCACCAACTTCCTGAATCAAAAACTCTAGTATGGGGACCACAGTTTGTGATTTAACCACCCCTTGAGGTGATTTTGGATTTTGATGCATGCTAAATTATGAGAATCATTGTTATAGAAAATGCATAGTAATAATCCTATTGTTTAAAATTCAGCTCTTGTTAGTATTATTAATATAGAATTGAAATATAAATTTAGAGCATGAAAGAAATTATTAAAAAAACCCAAAACTTAGAGAGGCAGAACAGAAGCACAGAGCACCTTGTTGTGGTTCTAAGAATCACACTAAGGATCAAGGAGATCACTTGGTGTTGCAAGTGGTGCCACATAAATCTTAGTATTAATTATTGTTATGTGTTTGACATTTTCTAGACATAATACAGAATGAAATACCCATAGAATTTAGGAGTTGGAATAAACCTTAAAATGCGTCTTGTTTGTGCCTTCCACATAATGCTTGAGAATTGAAGATAATTTCATCCATGAAATGATTATGTGGCCTCCATCAAAACCTCCATTAATGGTACACTGCCTCCTGGGGTAATTTTGTGGCTCTTTTATTGACATTTTGCATAACATTTATTATTTTATTAATTAAAGTTATTTAATTATATTTTCATTAACTATTATTAATGTGCTTTTAGGTCATCTATTTTGATATATGTTTTAAAAATTATATGCATATATTTAAATATATAAACTGTATATATTTTTTTTGAGAAGTGTCTTATATTCACCAACAATAGTTCCATACAAAATATGTTCTACAATTCAATGAAAATAACACATTTTCTTAACCAATGAGAGGTAAGCCCTCTCTTATGAGGAGGCAAACTTGGAGACGATAAGGAAGTGAGAGCAGTGAGACCATAAAATGAAGGGCCCCAAGATATAGATATGAGGCTGCAGTGGAATTAGATGAATGATCTGTCCCATCCTCTTAGCTTTGTCTGGAGCAAGTGTCAGCCTCCAGACTTAGCTCCATGATCACCTACTTTTACATGTGCTACAAGCAACCCCGGATATAAAGCATCTATCATCAGCATCTTTTTTCCAGTAGCAAATGGGACTTGTCGGATACACTGTAAATATCCATTATTGTTCAGTCTATTTTAATAAGTAAGTCTCCTTCAACATTTGAATGTATTAGGAAAATCCTTGCATATTAAAGAGATTACTATTCCTGCTCTGGCTTATTGGCAAACTTCCTAGGTCAATAACAAAAAGATACTCAGGAAAAGACTTGGTCCTCGAACTCTAGCAATTTCAAATAATTTTGGTGAAAATCAATAGATTAGGATTAGGTTTGTACTCAAATTGAAACTAGGCCTATAACATTTCAAAGATCAACCTATATTCCATAAATTTTCTGTGACTTCATTATTGCTCACTGCTGCCAGTTTCTGTAATACAAAATTTAATTATCAGAAACACTTCATTGCCCTGTTAGTGACAATTAAAATGTCTCTGACCATGGGGCCAGCCCAGTGGCATAGTGGTTAAGTTTGTACACTCTGCTTCAGCAGCCCAAGGTTTGTGGGTTTGGATCCTGGGTGGAGACCTAAGTGTCACTTATTAAGCAAGGCTGCGACAGCATCTCACATACTAAATAGAGAAAGATTGGCACGCATGTTAGGTCAGCGACAATCTTCCTCAAGCAAAAAGAAGATTGGCAACAGATGTTAGCTCAGGGCCAATCTTCCTCACCAAAAAATAAGTATCTGAGCATAAGAAGAGTCATTTATAATTTTTGGAATAATCTACATGAGCTGTAGCTCCATATTTTCCACCTAAAGGGAAAGATACCAAGAGAGAAATGAACTGACCTGAAACCAGAGATCTTGATATCTTTTGATCATTAATGAACCTCAGGCATTTTTCTTCTCAGTAATCAAACATTCTGTAAGATAGCAACAGGCTTGAAGTTCATAACAAAAGTGGCAGTATATTTTAATGAGTATGCCAGTAAAATGGCATTGTACTTTCAAGACATAAGAAATCTCAGAGAATACACAGAAAAAGCTGAAATCATAGTACAAACTCTGCAACTTATGTATGTCTCTATGACAGTGGAGTTATAAACTATAGAAAATTATAACTGAAGTAATCCTCGGTGGGCCATGAATCATACAATTAGTAGAAACACTGTCTCTTGTGTCATTATGGTAGATGCATTTTCTTCTAAATCATTAGGGATAATTACGTCTTCACATCTATTCCATTAATTGCTTGCAGATATTAAATTATTGAAATAATACAAATTGATTAACGAAAACGTAAATGGTTTGAGTTTTAACTGAGAAAAAAAGGGACAATCCAGAAATAGCTGTTATTAACTCAACTACCTTTCAAATTCCACATTCAAGTTTAGAGTGGAGAAGCTTGGCCAATGCTACCTTAAGCAAAGGACGAATATGACCATCACCAATGATACAATGTAGATATGATTTACTTCCTGTGGTACGATGTGATGAGAAAGACCTGACCTGTGTGATATTCTTCCCACACAATCCATAATCTCAGTTTAATGTGAGAAAATCATCAGGTAAACCCATATTTGGAAGTATTCTACAGGCTTACTAGCCAGCACACCCTAGGACTGTCAAAGTCAAGAGAAGAGTGAAAAATTGTCAAATACTGG
>NW_025798995.1:0-4071 GCF_021613505.1 Equus quagga
CCAGTATTTGACAATTTTTCACTCTTCTCTTGACTTTGACAGTCCTAGGGTGTGCTGGCTAGTAAGCCTGTAGAATACTTCCAAATATGGGTTTACCTGATGATTTTCTCACATTAAACTGAGATTATGGATTGTGTGGGAAGAATATCACACAGGTCAGGTCTTTCTCATCACATCGTACCACAGGAAGTAAATCATATCTACATTGTATCATTGGTGATGGTCATATTCGTCCTTTGCTTAAGGTAGCATTGGCCAAGCTTCTCCACTCTAAACTTGAATGTGGAATTTGAAAGGTAGTTGAGTTAATAACAGCTATTTCTGGATTGTCCCTTTTTTTCTCAGTTAAAACTCAAACCATTTACGTTTTCGTTAATCAATTTGTATTATTTCAATAATTTAATATCTGCAAGCAATTAATGGAATAGATGTGAAGACGTAATTATCCCTAATGATTTAGAAGAAAATGCATCTACCATAATGACACAAGAGACAGTGTTTCTACTAATTGTATGATTCATGGCCCACCGAGGATTACTTCAGTTATAATTTTCTATAGTTTATAACTCCACTGTCATAGAGACATACATAAGTTGCAGAGTTTGTACTATGATTTCAGCTTTTTCTGTGTATTCTCTGAGATTTCTTATGTCTTGAAAGTACAATGCCATTTTACTGGCATACTCATTAAAATATACTGCCACTTTTGTTATGAACTTCAAGCCTGTTGCTATCTTACAGAATGTTTGATTACTGAGAAGAAAAATGCCTGAGGTTCATTAATGATCAAAAGATATCAAGATCTCTGGTTTCAGGTCAGTTCATTTCTCTCTTGGTATCTTTCCCTTTAGGTGGAAAATATGGAGCTACAGCTCATGTAGATTATTCCAAAAATTATAAATGACTCTTCTTATGCTCAGATACTTATTTTTTGGTGAGGAAGATTGGCCCTGAGCTAACATCTGTTGCCAATCTTCTTTTTGCTTGAGGAAGATTGTCGCTGACCTAACATGCGTGCCAATCTTTCTCTATTTAGTATGTGAGATGCTGTCGCAGCCTTGCTTAATAAGTGACACTTAGGTCTCCACCCAGGATCCAAACCCACAAACCTTGGGCTGCTGAAGCAGAGTGTACAAACTTAACCACTATGCCACTGGGCTGGCCCCATGGTCAGAGACATTTTAATTGTCACTAACAGGGCAATGAAGTGTTTCTGATAATTAAATTTTGTATTACAGAAACTGGCAGCAGTGAGCAATAATGAAGTCACAGAAAATTTATGGAATATAGGTTGATCTTTGAAATGTTATAGGCCTAGTTTCAATTTGAGTACAAACCTAATCCTAATCTATTGATTTTCACCAAAATTATTTGAAATTGCTAGAGTTCGAGGACCAAGTCTTTTCCTGAGTATCTTTTTGTTATTGACCTAGGAAGTTTGCCAATAAGCCAGAGCAGGAATAGTAATCTCTTTAATATGCAAGGATTTTCCTAATACATTCAAATGTTGAAGGAGACTCGTTTATTAAAATAGACTGAACAATAATGGATATTTACAGTGTATCCGACAAGTCCCATTTGCTACTGGAAAAAAGATGCTGATGATAGATGCTTTATATCCGGGGTTGCTTGTAGCACATGTAAAAGTAGGTGATCATGGAGCTAAGTCTGGAGGCTGACACTTGCTCCAGACAAAGCTAAGAGGATGGGACAGATCATTCATCTAATTCCACTGCAGCCTCATATCTATATCTTGGGGCCCTTCATTTTATGGTCTCACTGCTCTCACTTCCTTATCGTCTCCAAGTTTGCCTCCTCATAAGAGAGGGCTTACCTCTCATTGGTTAAGAAAATGTGTTATTTTCATTGAATTGTAGAACATATTTTGTATGGAACTATTGTTGGTGAATATAAGACACTTCTCAAAAAAAATATATACAGTTTATATATTTAAATATATGCATATAATTTTTAAAACATATATCAAAATAGATGACCTAAAAGCACATTAATAATAGTTAATGAAAATATAATTAAATAACTTTAATTAATAAAATAATAAATGTTATGCAAAATGTCAATAAAAGAGCCACAAAATTACCCCAGGAGGCAGTGTACCATTAATGGAGGTTTTGATGGAGGCCACATAATCATTTCATGGATGAAATTATCTTCAATTCTCAAGCATTATGTGGAAGGCACAAACAAGACGCATTTTAAGGTTTATTCCAACTCCTAAATTCTATGGGTATTTCATTCTGTATTATGTCTAGAAAATGTCAAACACATAACAATAATTAATACTAAGATTTATGTGGCACCACTTGCAACACCAAGTGATCTCCTTGATCCTTAGTGTGATTCTTAGAACCACAACAAGGTGCTCTGTGCTTCTGTTCTGCCTCTCTAAGTTTTGGGTTTTTTTAATAATTTCTTTCATGCTCTAAATTTATATTTCAATTCTATATTAATAATACTAACAAGAGCTGAATTTTAAACAATAGGATTATTACTATGCATTTTCTATAACAATGATTCTCATAATTTAGCATGCATCAAAATCCAAAATCACCTCGAGGGGTGGTTAAATCACAAACTGTGGTCCCCATGATTCAGGAAGTTGGTGATGCGGCTAGAGAATTTGCACCCCTAACAAATTGTCAGGTGTTCTTGCTGCTGGTTGGGAACTATACTTTGAGAATCACTGTTCTGTACAAACTTCACAGACAAATAGGAAGCCTCTTTCTTCTCTCTGTTTCTTCCTGTATTCAGTTGTATTTTTAGGAATGACTTTTGATTCTTTACTCAACAGGAATCGTGATGTTATCCAAAGGAAATCAAAGTATCATACCTACTTTTATTCTCCTGGGCTTTTCAGAATATCCAGAACTCCAGATTCCACTCTTCCTGGTTTTCTTGTCTACCTACACAGTCACTGTCGTGGGGAATTTAGGCATGATAATAATCAGCAAGATCAATCCAAAACTCCACACGATCATGTACTTTTTTCTTAGTCACTTGTCCTTTGTAGATTTCTGTTATTCTACCATAGTTACACCTAAACTGTTGGAGAACTTGATTGCAGAAGACAGAACCATCCCTTTCTCTGGTTGCATTCTACAATTTTGTTTTGCTTGCATATTTTCTGTAACAGAAACTTTCATGTTAGCAGCGATGGCCTATGATTGTTTTGTGGCAGTTTGTAACCCCTTACTCTATACCACTATTATGTCCCAGAAGCTTTGTGTGCTTCTGGTGGCTGGGTCTTACTCATGGGGTATAGTGTGTGCCCTGACACTCACATATTTTCTTCTTGCATTATCCTATTGTGAGTCTAGCATCATAAATAATTTTATCTGTGACTACTCTGTAATTGTTTCTGTCTCCTGCTCAGATCCCCATATCAGCCAGATGCTGTGTTTTATTATTGCCATATTTAATGAGGGGAGCAGCCTGATGAATATTCTGCTGTCCTATATACTCATTTTTATCACTGTCATGAGGATGCCTTCTGCAAGTGGGCACCAGAAAACTTTCTCCACCTGTGCCTCCCATCTGACAGCCATCACCATCTTCCATGGAACCATTCTTTTCCTTTACTGTATCCCTAATCCTAAAACTTCTTGGCTTGTAGTTAAAGTGGCTTCTGTGTTTTACACAGTGGTGATTCCTATGCTGAATCCTTTGATCTACAGCCTTAGGAACAAAGATGTGAAAGACACATTCAGAAAATTAGTGGTCACAAAATTGCTTTGTCACTCAATATAATATTGTTAGATTCATTATTTTATTTCTGAAAAATTTGATTTGCTATGCTACAGATTGTTCAACTCTTATAGTGCAATTGATAATTCCAACTATTTATTCAACAAGCTATTAGTTAATATATCTGTGGCAGCACATTTTATGAGTATGAATTTTTGCATTCATTAATTATTAGTGAAATAGCTCTAAACCATGTGCAAACCAAAATTTTAGAAAATAAAATTTGTGGACTATATTTTGTAATATTTATAAAATATTTTTCAATGCTTTATCATATAGTGTAATTATATATGTGTGTTTCCTAAG
>NW_025798996.1:0-5342 GCF_021613505.1 Equus quagga
ATTGTATGCCCTCAGCTCCTTTGTCAAAGATAAGCTGTCCATAGATGTGTGGTTTTATTTCTGGGCTTTCAATTCTGTTCCATTGATCTGTGCACCTGTTTTTGTACCAGTACCATGCTGTTTTGATTACTGTAGCTTTGTAGTATGTTTTGAAGTCAGGGATTGTGATGCCTCCCGTTTTGTTCTTTTTTCTCAGGATTGCTTTAGAAATTCGGGGTCTTTTGTTTCCCCATATGAATTTTAGGATTCTTTGTTCTAATTCTGTAAAGAATGTCATTGGGATTCTGATTGGGATGGCATTGGATCTGTAGATTGCTTTAGGTAGAATGGACATTTTAACTATGTTTATTCTTCCAATCCATGTACATGGAATGTCTTTCCATCTCCTTATGTCATCCAATTCTCTCAGAAAGGCCTTGTAATTTTCATTATATAGGTCTTTCACTTCCTTAGTTAAATTTATCCCAAGGTATTTTATTCTTTTTGTTGCGATTGTGAATGGTATTGTATTCTTGAGTTCTTTTTCTGTTGGTTCATTACTGGAGTATAGAAATGCTACTGATTTATGCAAATTGATTTTATACCCTGCAACTTTGCTGTAGTGGTTGATTACTTCTAACAGTTTTCCAATGGATTCTTTGGGGTTTTCTCTATATAAGATCATGTCATCTGCAAACAGCGAGAGTTTCACTTCTTCCCTCCCTATTTGGATTCCTTTTATTCCTTTTTCTTGCCTGATTGCTCTGGCCAGGACCTCCAGTACTATGTTAAATAAGAGTGGTGATAGAGGGCATCCTTGTCTCATTCCTGTTTTCAGGGGGATGGCGTTCAGTTTTTGCCCATTGAGTATGATGTTGGCTATGGGTTTGTCGTATATGGCCTTTATTATGTTGAGGTAGTTTCCTTCTATGCCCATTTTGTTCAGAGTTTTTATCATAAATGGCTGTTGGATCTTGTCAAATGCCTTCTCTGCATCTATTGAGATGATCATGTGGTTTTTATTCCTCAGTTTGTTGATGTGGTGTATCACGTTGATTGATTTGCGGATGTTGAACCATCTCTGTGTCCCTGGTATGAATCCCACCTGATCCTGATGTATGATTCTTTTGATGAATTGCTGAATTCTGGTTGCCAAAATTTTGTTTAGAATTTTTGCATCTATGTTCATCAGTGATATTGGCCTGTAGTTCTCTTTTTTCATGGTGTCCTTGTCAGGTTTTGGTATCAGCGTGATGTTGGCCTCATAGAATGTGTTAGGAAGTGTTCCATCTTCCCTAATTTTTTGGAATAGCTTGAAAAGGATGGGTATTAAATCCTCTCTGAAAGTTTGGTAGAGTTCCCCAGGAAAGCCATCTGGTCCTGGGGTTTTATTCTTTGGGATGTTTTTGATTGCTGTTTCAATCTCTTTCCTTGTGATTGGTCTGTTCAAATTGTCTGCCTCTTCTTGAGTGAGCTTTGGGAGACTGTAGGAGTCCAAGAATTTATCCATTTCCTCTAGGTTATCCATTCTGTTGGCATATAGTTTTTTGTAGTATTCTCTTATAATCTGTTGTATTTCTGCAGAGTCTGTTGTTATTTCTCCTCGCTCATTTCTGATTTTGTTTATTTGAGCTTTCTCCCTTGTTTTCTTTGTAAGTCTGGCTAGTGGTTTGTCAATTTTATTTATCTTCTCAAAAAACTAGCTCTTTGTCTCATTGATCCTTTCTACTGCCTTTTTCGTTTCAATAGTATTTATTTCTGCTCTGATTTTTATTATTTCTCTCCTTCTGCTGACTTTGGGCTTCATTTGTTCTTTTTTCTCTGGTTCAGTTAGGTGTGCTTTAAGGTTGCTTATTTGGGATTTTTCTTGTTTGTTAAGATGTGCCTGTGTTGCGATGAATTTTCCTCTTAATACAGCTTTTGCTGTATCCCATATGAGTTGGTATGGCATGCTATCATTTTCGTTTGTTTCCAGGTATTTTTTTATTTCTTCTTTAATTTCTTCAATGATCCATTGCTTGTTCAGTAGTGTGTTGTTTAGTCTCCACATCTTTGTGCCTTTCTCAGCTTTTTTCTTGTAATTAATTTCTAGCCTTATAGCACTATGATCTGAGAAGATGCTTGCTATTATTTCAATTTTTTTAAATTTGTAGAGGCTTGCCTTGTTTCCCAACATATGGTCTATCCTAGAGAATGTTCCATGTGCACTTGAGAAGAATGTGTATTCAGCTCTTTCAGGGTGAAGTGATCTATATATGTCTATTAAGTCCAATTGTTTTAGTTTTTCATTTAGCTCCACTATTTCCTTGTTGATTTTCTGTCTGGATGATCTGTCCGTTGATGTGAGTGGGGTGTTGAGGTCCCCTACTATTATTGTGTTGTTTTTAACATCTTCCTTTAGGTCTGTTAATAGTTGCTTTATGAATCTTGGTGCTCCTGTGTTGGGTGCATAGATATTTATAAGCGTTATTTCTTCTTGATGAAGTGTCCCTTTGATCATTATATATTGTCCCTCTGTGTCTCTCTTTACCTGTCTTATTTTGAAATCCACTTGGTCTGATATGAGAATTGCAACACCTGCCTTTTTTTGCTTGCTATTTGCTTGAAGTATTGTCCTCCACCCCTTCACCCTGAGTCTGTGTTTGTCCTTGGGGCTGAGGTGTGTTTCCTGGAGGCAACAAATTGTTGGATAGTGTTCTTTAATCCATTTTGCCACTCTGTGTCTTTTTATTGGAGAGTTCAATCCGTTCACATTGAGAGTGATTATTGATGCATGTGGACTTAATGCTGTTAATCTGTCGCTCATTATCTTGTTTTCCTGCGTTTCTTTTCCTGTTTGCTTTAGACTACCCATTTAATACTGCAATTTCTTATGCTGGGTTTCTTAGATTTTTCCTTATTTATGATTTGTGACTCTGTTCTGTACTTTATTTTAGTGTCTACCTTGAAGTTTGTATTTAGAATCTCGTGTATAATACAGTCTATTCTCTGGTGGTCTCTTACTTACTTGACCAATACTGATTTAGACCCTTTGCTCTTCCCCTCCTAAATAATTATTTTCATTTTTTATTCCAACTCGTCTTATTAATTTGTAGTTAGAGTGCTAAGATCGTCCTTGCTTTGGTAGTTTCCTTACCTTTACCCTAATGCTATAGCTGAATATTTGCTATCCTGTTCTGGTTCTATCCATCGGTCTCCCTAGTCTGTGGATTGTGTCCCCTTTCTCCCTTTTTTCTTTTTTCAAGTATGAGAGCCTTCTTGAGGATTTCTTGTAATGGAGGGCTTTTAGTTACAAATTCCCTTAACTTTTGTTTGTCTGGAAAAGATTTAATTTCTCCCTCATATCTGAAGGAAATTCTTGCTGGATAGAGTATTCTTGGCTGAAGATTTTTATCCTTTAAAGCTTTGAATATGTCACTCCATTCTCTCCTAGCTTGTAGGGTTTCTGTAGAGAAATCCGCTGACAGTCTGATAGGGGCTCCTTTATAGGTTATTCTCATTTTTTTTCTTACTTCCCTGAGTATTCTTTCCTTATCTTTCCTTTTTGCCAACTTTACTACTATGTGCCATGGGGTAGCTCTTTTTACATTGACAAATCTAGGAGATCTAAAACCCTCTTCTACACACATTTCTCCGTCGATCCCTAGATTTGGGAAGTTCCCTTCAATAATTTCGTTAAGCACACTTTCTGCTCCATTTTCCTTTTCCATATTCTCGGGAATTCCTATGATCCTTATGTTCTTACTCCTCATTGAATCCATTATCTCTCGGAGATTTGCCTCATTTTTTTTTTATTCTTAGGTCTCTTTCTTCCTCTGTCTGGTGCCATTCAGCCTGTCTATCTTCGATTATGCTAATTTTCTCCTCTATGTTGTCTACACGGGCATTCAGGGAATCTGTTTTATCTGGTCCATTGTGTTTTTCATCTCAAGTAATTCTGTTTGATTCTTCTTTATGATTTCAATCTCTTTTGTGAAGTAACTCCAGAACTCGGCTTGTTTATCTTTCTCTCTACCTCATTGAGTTTTTTGATTATAGCTGCTCTGAACTCATTATCACTTAGTTTACCTAATTCCAAGTCCTCAGGGCTTAATTCTATGTTTTTATTGTTTTCCTTCTGGTCTGGGGCGTTTATAAATTGCTGGATGGTAGAGGAGCGGTTTTCTCGCATGGTGGTAGAATTCAGTTGCAGTTACAGCCTGTCGCCACTAGATGGGGGTCGAAAGCAGCGTGTTATGAGCTCTCCGCCTTGGGGCAAGATGGCTGCGCCCACTGGCTTTGCTGGGGGGAGGGGCTGTTACTCACACGTGCCGGTCTGGGTTCAGATCGGTTCTGTTCTCTGGTCTCCCAAGGCCCTTGATTTATGGGGTCCCCACGGACGGAAGCTTTCCCCTGTCAGCGGGTCTCCACTGAATCAGTGGCAGGAGTCCTGGATGATCCCCCTGTCGCGCGGCCCCTCCCCCGCTCCTTCCCGACCCGCGCCACAGCGATCGCAGACTCTAGGGGAGGGAGCGATGTTCTCTCCTACTGTTCCAGCGCCTCCGAGGGTGTAAGCAAAATTTATGATCTCCAACTTCTTGGGATTGTAGGTCTCTAACGAGCTGGCATTATGTTTATTCTCTGAAATTCAGTTCTTCCAATCTTTTGTTGTATTTTGGAGGGGAGAGAATCCCGGGTCAGCTCACCCTGCCATTTTGCTCCACCCCTCTCCCCCCCCTTTTTTTTCTTTTGGTGAGGAAGATTGGCACTGAGCTAATGTCTGCTGCCAATCTTCCTCTTTTTGCTTGAGGAAGATTGTCCCTGAGCTAACATCTGTGCCAGTCTTCCTCTGTTTTGTGTGTGGGGTGCCATGACAGCATGGCTTGATGAGTGGTGTGTAGGTCCATGCCTGGCATCCAAACCCATGAACCCTGGGCTGCAGAAATGGAGTGCCTGAACTTAACCACTATGCCACCAGGCTGGCCCCTGGCTCTACCACTTTTGAGCTGTGTGACTTTGATCAAGTTACTTAACTTCTCTGTGCTTTAGTTTCCTTATCTGTAAAGAAGGGTAAATAATACCTCAAAGAGTTGGGAGGATTAAATGAATTATTGTATGAACAATGCCTGGAACATGATAAATTCTCAATGAATGTTTGTTATTAGTATTTGCCCTATTTCACTGACTAAATAGTTTAGGTAACTTACTTGAGATTACATATTTTATAAATGTTGGCATTAGAATAGGAACTCTGAGCTCTTGGACATCACAGCCAGTGCACCTGACCATTAGACATTTTTATGCAAGTATTAAAGAATACTGACAAGTTTTCCCACCCATCTATGGACAGCTTATCTTTGACAAAGGAGCTGAGGGCATACAAT
>NW_025798997.1:0-11320 GCF_021613505.1 Equus quagga
AGATTGGTAACAGATGTTAGCTCAGGGCCAAACTTTAAATAAAAATTGTTTAAAAAATCATCCAAAAGTTTTTCCAAAGACGTGACTAATCACAGTTTTATGGATTTTTTCTTATATGTTGATATGTGCAAGAAATAGAGAAATATAGAGTTAAAAGGAGTATTTAAAAAGGGTATTGTGAAGTTTCTTCTACAATTTAAAATTAAAGGACTAACAGAAGCTAGTTAGAAAAGCATTCCACACCATGTTGCACAAGTCCTCTATAGCACGGAAGTTAGAGTCCATCTGTATTCTGGAAGAATTGTGACTTTGCCTCATTTTTAAGAGATAAAAACAATCTTCATTCTCTTTGGGGATTTAGGAGCACTAGCTACATCAGCACTATGGGATCTAATACTGTGTACATTTCTGAATCTGCTTCTTACCACTTTCTACCTGGACCACTGTGTTCCATTCACTCTGATCTTTTATGGTTCCTTAAAAATACCATGGTACTTCCTGCATTCGTTTTCTTTCTCTAGAATCTTCATCCCTCTAATCCTCATATGGCTCTTTCCTTCTGATCATTCTTGTCAATAATTTGTGCTTATCATTATTAAACGTATTGATTAATATATTACATCACTTTTCCTAAGGACATATCAACAGAATTCAAAATCAGCTGAAATTTTACCTGCTAATAGAATCCTTCTCTGACCACGCAATATGATGGAGCCTCCATGAAATAATCATAGTCTTCTGTTTCCATTAACTCTGTTGTAATGATCACTCTCTGACTTTTGTTTTGTTTATTTTTACTTAGTATTTATTGTCTCCTTTTCTTCCCTAACCATCTGAATTTGGCTATTTGGAAAACAAGACTCTTAAGTTCTATAGTCACTCAACAAATACTTTTTGAAAACTTAATAGGTGCCAAGCATATACAACACAGAAACCCTTCCCACACAAATGTCAAGTCTAGAGACAGATGGAAAGTAACAAAAATCATACGATAATTATACAAAATAATTATACTTTTTATCATTGTTGCTAATAAAATTAATACACTGGCATGCAGAATAATGGCAGGAGTGGAAGAGTCATTGAATAGGGTCATGATGGAAACTCTCTGAGGAAATGACAATCTCCCAATATAAGGCCAGAAGTTAGAGAGAAACAGCCACATGAACAGGGTGAGGGCTTGTTTTCAGAGAGAGAGAGAAGCCAAAGCACTGATGTGAGAAAAGGTTTGCATAGCTATAACGGTAAGTGAAAAAGCCCAGCATGGCTAATGCATAGTGAGGGAAGAGGTAAGGCCCTCAAGATGTGGCTGGAGAGTTAGAGGTGTTAGAAAGATTAATTAGGGAATTTTAGGGCAAGACAATGAGTTTGTAAAGGCAATGGGAAGCCAAGGAAAGATGTAAAGCCTTAGAGTATCACAATCTCTAAATTTTAAATACCCTAAATCACAAATCAGATTTACATTTTTAAGAGGTGCCTCTGGCAACTAGTAGAGAATGGACAGTTTTATTTCTCACATATTTATTTCTTAATTTTTTAAAAATTTCATTTATTTTACGTTATTTTTAATTGAGGTAGTTTTTAAAATTATTTTTTATAACCATATATGGTGATGGATGTTAACCAGATTATTGTGGTGATCATTTCACAATGTGTACAAATATGAAATCATTATGTTTTATACCTGAAACTAATATAATTTTATATGATGATTGTATCTCACACATTTATGAAAGGATGACTTACCCTTATGGAAAACATGATATTCTCAGCATGACAGTCACTTGCCAACCAAAGTCCCTTGTTTCACCCACAGTTTCCTCATGGCATTTTTTACCTCTGCCTTCCTTAGGCTGTAGATCATGGATTTAACATGGGCTTGATCATGGAATCAGACACAGTCATTGTCTTTTCTATGAGGTAAGTGGCCACAGTCCTCATGTACAAGAAAATGTGTGACACAAAGAACAAGATGACCACTGTGTGGTGGGAGCCACAGGTGGAGAGAGCTTTATGCTACCCTTTCAAGCCACAAGAGCTCAGGGAGCAGAAGATGATCACATAGGAGGTGATGAGGACATGGAAGATGGTCACACCTATCATGCTACTGTGAAGGATAACTAAGAGGCCCAGGATGTCAGTGTCCATCCAGGTCAGTTTCAGCAAATAAATCACATTTAAAGTGATCAATGACATTGGGGCCACAGAAAGTTACTTAATTTATGAATAGAAGCTATATTACTGCATGGATAAATCCCAGCCAGGACCCTCACCAGCAGCAGGCAGCACATCTGAGGGCTACAAGTAGTGTAGGGGCCTACAGATGGCTACATAGTGGCCACAGGCCATCACAATAAGTAAAATGAGCCCCGCACCACCAAAGCAATGATCCTTTGAGGGAGATGGTAGTGCTGTCAGAGAAGGAATTCACAATAATCTTGGGAGTGATGACAGAAGATAGGTGGCATCCAAAATTGACAAAGTAGTAAGGGAAAAAATACATAGGTGATCTCAAACTCTCACATTTGATCATAGTGATCATAATGAGTAGGTTTCTGAAAACTGTGGACACATACATGATTAAAAACATAACAGAGAGTATTTTATGCAGCTGGGAGATAAGAGTGAGGCCTCAAATTGTGTCATCTCCCTAAATGATGGAAGGTAACAGATTTTAAATATTTCAAGGAATGTGGCTGCTTTTAGGTAGGTGGAGCCTGTGGCCTTGCTATTTTCACTTTCCCACCAGCCTGCATTTGGCCTTATGAGGCTGCCTGAAGGGAGGAGGATGGTGACATAAGGGAATCCACAGCTGGATTCCCTTGCTTGCCTGCCCCTGTGGTTTATGGTAGATTCTGGTGCCAGGAAGCCAAGGAGTAGGCAGGGAAAGGCAATGAATGCTTTTGGATTTAACTCCATAAATGCTGGGCTTAATCTAGGAGAACCAATATCAAGGCTGGCATCAATTCTCCCCTATTTTATGTTCATTCCTCAATCTTGAGTGATTTGGGGCAATGACTGGTCTATATCTACTTCTCACTGAAAGGGGGCATATATCTGGGTTAGAGGAATGAAATGTAACATTCATTTGGAAATTTTTTGTTGTTGTTACCAGTTCAGGTTGACATTTTGTATTATTAGAATTTTTTTACCTTGTTCAACAGTTTGGAAAAACATCTAAAGGTACATAAGTATATGACCAGAAGGATAAGAAGTATAGATAGCTCAAATTTTAACAGTCCCTGAAAAATAGACTTAATCCCTTGGGGAATCCAAGAAAAGAGTCCTGAAAATTAGTTCGGACCTGGTACCTCTGGATACGTGCTCATAAGGGGCATAGCTTGTTCCATCTCATTGAACCAGTCTCTTAATAAAGCAGTGATGTAGGTGGGCTCCCAATGCTAGGCCTATATCATTTAAGTAAGTAACCAGGTATTTAATAATAAGAATTTTTATAGAAAGAAAAAGAAAAAACAAGGTTAATGGTTGGAGCAAATTATAAACCAGTTCCTGAGCCCAGGGGACAGGTAATCAAGAAGCTTTCTGTAATTCAGGATCATAACATCTTTTGCAGTTTGAAATGTCTCTGATGGTGTCAGTGGGCACTGATGTATCTTTCTGAGAGGGTTACACAGTAGCAGACATGAACCTTTCTTAATTTTATGTCAAGATGTCTAGCTTCAGTTTGCAAGGGTTCAGGAAAAAGGGCAATTTCAGTTCTCAAAGATTCCAAATGAAAATGATGGAAAAAGTGGAAAATATTAGTTTGGAAATTTGTGATTTCAGATATTTCAGGATACTAGAACAATTCAAGATTTAGTTCAGTTTACAAGTAGGAAAAAACCCTCAAAGGCAATTGAAAGAACCAAAATCCAACATCCACAAATCTGTATTATAGTTTTTATTAAAACTTAACTTTTTCTCTCTAGAATCATCCCCATTTTTTACCACAGATTGCCAAGTTAAGATCGACTTATTTACAACATAAGTCTAGTTTCAATAAACGTGGCCCATTTACTTACATAACTACAGCAAGAATAGCAACTTATCATACAAGCTCTTTTAAATCTGCTTTGCTGGAACTTTTATAAGGAATCTCAGATTTAACTTTAAAAGTCTCTTGGAGCCAGGAAAGCCAGCCCAAGAACTTGTCATCAGACTCCTCCTGCAATACCAACAGATTTGGGGGAATTCCTCTTTTCTGAGGTCCCTAAAATATTGAGGTTCTTTGCACCTGCCTGATAAGTGACCTTCTTTGATTGTCGAGTATGCGTGCTTGGAACCATGTAAGCAAAGTACCAGGCCAATATTTCCAAGTGTCTTTATTTCATAAATTCAATCTTCATTCTTCAAAATCTATCTGGTCATATCTGAGTCTGTATATTTTTCTCAAATATGCTATTCCAGTCAAAGCCTTGGTACTGTAACCAATGTTTGCAATTATGTTCTGTTAGAAGAAGAACAGATTTTTATTGAACTTATGCATACAACTATATTGCCATGAAAACAATACATATTAAGAGTTTCCAAATTCTGGAGGCATTGAGTAAGGAGGTAAATAAATGTTTCAATTTTCTTTACAAGTTACTATCAGTCATAGTTCCTTAAGAGAAAACAGTAGTTATTAATCTCAAAAAAACATTAAAAAATCAGCAATATTTTAAACAAAGAGTCATAATAAGTATAATCATCCCTATGAGTTCCTTTAGTTTTATGTAACCAACTCTTGACCTTCTATCAGCAGTTTCATGAGGCTTTCAGTTTTTCAGTTACAGTTCTGTAATTTCCTACCCACCTCTGTTAAACAATCTGGAAGTTTATCAGAAACCTGTATTCTAAAGGAGTGTCAGAGTCCTTTCCATGAATCTGTCCAAAGATGAAATATATTTGCAAAAACATCTGAATAAAACTGTCTATAAACAACAAAAGAGTTAAAAATGGCAACTGAGAAAAAAACTTGGCTATTTCTGTGACATACAACAGTTTGAGATAACCAGAATTATAGCAGACAATCCAGAGAGATTAGATTTTCAGGAATGTTATACAATTTTTCAAATATTTATATTAATAACATTTATCCATAGGTCCCTATGAAATAATCTTCAGTTATACATCCAATAAAAGTAGCAATAGGAACAGTCAAAAGCAGAGCTAAAACAGCCAAAAAACCCTTTCATATCTTTTTTTACCAAGAGCAAAACAAAGTTAAAAAAATTATTTTAAGACAGAGAAGACTAAATTTTAATTTTGTACCTATTTGCTCTTGACATTTAAATAATTTACTTAACTAGATTTACTTTAATTTTAGCCAACTTGACCATGTAGAAAACTCTGTTCTCAGGGTTTTACTTCCATAAACCTTTTCTCACTTACTTTTTTCATTCAGAATTTCTCCCATGTCTTATTCCTATTTTTCCTAGTAGTTTAGGATAAATTTGTCTTTTTAAACAAAACAAACAAAAATATCTCTACTTTTTATTCCTCCTTACTGAAAACATACATTTCTCTTTCTTTGTATACAGGTTATCTAGAAATATGTGCTTTCCCATAGAAGATTTCTCAGCGTTTGCAAAACACATTTACCAATAAATTTAAGCAACTTTTGGTTTATCTGAGATAAGAAAACAAAGGCAAGTAAATCTATGTTTAGTAATTAATTCTTAATATTTTATCTTGTTTGGAAAATGACTGAGATACTCAACAAATTTTATCATTTTAACTTAATTTAGCAAAACTGTAAAATTTTGTTACCAAAAATATTTTGGAAGCTATTTTTTCAAGAAACTATTCCATAAAACATAAATTTTGCACCCCAAAACTCTTACTCTTGTTTCTTTATCTAAATTATTTGCTTCCAGCAATTATGTTTAGATTTTTCTCAAAAAATGCGTGTGACATTAGTGCCCCTAGCCATCATCTTACTTTGTTTTAAGTACATACATCATAATGTTCTAAATACATCCATACATAATTACTGTTGAAAAATTTCTCCAAAAACTTTTATCTTTTTAAATTTGTATTTAGTTTACCTGTCTTTCATAATTATATTTAGATTGTCTGCAAATACCTCATGAAACATCAAACAAAATCAGCTATTATTCTAAGTTATTACTTTTGCTGACAATTTTTGTAACAGAGATAACCTGTCTGCATGACATCCAATGTTGATAACTCTGAAAACAAATTTATTTTAATCAAAGAAGCAAACTTAAACAGCCTTCCTTTTACCAAAGATTATTTTATATTGTGTTAAATAACTGTCTTTTAGATGTTTTTGCACATTAATCAAAGACTGAATTCCATATGGAGGTTTTCAATCTTCTTTTTTTAAAGTTGACACTTAAAGTGGAGTCATCTAAAGAAGAGATTACCCAGAATGGGCATTACAATTCTAAATTATCTCAAAAGTTTACTTGTTTTCATTTGCTTAATTTTACATCAGGAATTTCAGGGGAGTGAAAGTGGGTAAGCTAAGCAATATAGAAGAGAGGAGCAGCAGATTTGGCTTCAGCTGCTGGCATGTTTAATTCTTCAATTATTTTCTTTTAAAGAGGCACTAGAGTATTCCTGATTTTATTTAGAATCCTCAAAAGACTAAAATAGGCTTGCTGTTGTTATTTAACTTTGTAACTGGCTTTTCCCAATTGCATATGTAAATACACTAGGTTGAGTAAACTGAAATTGACCCATTTTGGTCATTTTAAAGTGAGATCCCCTTTAGCATGTTTAATTAGCATTGCCAGAAGGGTGGATTTATATGCTCTTACTATATCAGGCAGGGGAATTGTTCTCCATTCTGATACACAGAAATGGACCTACACACAGATGCAGATACAGAAATACCAGACACCAATGAACCAGTTCCAAGATGTAGGGTAGAAAATCTTACAACTGTTCCAACTCCATATGCTCACCCAGAAGTTCCCCCTGTGAACAGAAAGGACCCCAGATGGAGGGGAAAGGAGTTCAAGGGCATGCTTAAGGTGGCTTACCCTATTGCAGATTGACTCCATCAAGGGACCATAAGCAAAAACAAATAAACAAATCTAGAACCTGTTTCCCTGTGATAAGAAAGTGTGCCTAGGGCCAATGTTGCCAGGACAGATGGAAAGTACTGAGGACTATCCCTAAGGCATATGACCTAGGCAGCTGCTGGACTGCTTCCAAGGAAATTCCAATCATCCCGGGCCGCAGAGCCATGGGTAAAAGCCTCCTGGCTGGATCACCAGCTTGTTACTGGCCACAAACATTGTTTTTTTTACCTGCCACACAAGAGGCGACAAATAAAAACTGGAACACCAGGCTTATGGCAAGGAAAGTGTTGTTATTCTGAGTGACATCAGCCAAGAGATGAGAGGGAGTCTTCAAATTAATCTCATTTCCCTGGAAGGTGGGAGGAAAGGAGTTTCATAGGTTGCAAAGAATGCAGCTGCTTGTAGGGAGAGGGAGCATGTGGTCTTACTGGTCAGAGCTTTCCTACCAGCCTGCATTTAGCCTTGTGAGGCTGCTTACAGGAAGGAGGTTGGTGAAATAAGGGAATCCACAGGTGGGTGTCCTTGGTTGTCTGCCTCCATGGAGGATGGTGGATTCTGGTGCCAGGAAGCTGAGGAGTAAGAAGGGAAAGGGGTGAGTGATTTTGGTTTTAACCCCACATGTGCTCAGTGTATTGTAGGGGAACTGGTACCAGGGCCAGTATCAAAAGCATTAAACTTCTAGAAGAAAACATAGGTAGTACACTCTTAAAAATAAGTCTTAACAGAATATTTTCAAGAGCCATGTCTGACTGGGCAAGGGAAACAATAGAAAAATAAACAAATGGGATTACATCAAACCAAAAATCTTCTGCACTGCAAAGGAAACCATCAAGAAAATGAAATGACAACCTAACAATTGGGAGAAGATATTTGCAAACCATATATCTGATAAGGGGTTAATACTCAAAATATATAACGAAATCGTATATCTCAACAACAAAAGAATTAACAATCCAATCAAAAAATGGCAAAAGATCTGAATAGACAGTTCTACAAAGAAGATATACAGATGGTGAAAAGGCTCATGAAAAGATGTTCAACACCATTAACTATCAGGGAAATGCAAATCAAAACTATAATGAGATATCACCTCAGGCCTGTCAGAATGGCTATAATTATCAAGACAGGAAACAAGTGTTGGAGAGGATCTGAGAGAAGGGAACTCTCATATACTACTGGTCAGAGAGCAAACTGCTGAAGCCACTATGGAAAACAGTATAGAGAATCCCCAAAAAATTAAGAATAGATCTACCATATGATCCAGGTATTACACTACTGAATATTTATCCAAAGAACATGAAAACATGAAGGCATAAAGATACATGCACCCCTATGTTCATTGCAGCATTATTCACAATAGCCAAGACTTGGAAGCAACCCAGGTGCCCAAAAAGAGATGAATGGATAAAGAAGATGTGGTATATATACATAGTGGAATACTACTCAGCCATAAGAAATGGTGAAACCTGATCTTTTGTGAGAACATGGATGGACCTTGAGGATATTATGCTAAGTGAAATTAGTCAGAGGGGGAAAGTCAACTACCATATCATCTCATTCATAAGTATAATATAAAAACAATGACAAACACATAGAAACAGAGATTGGATTGTTTACTAGAGGGGAATGGAGAAGCGGGAGGGCAAAAGGGGTGATTGGGCACATGTGTGTGGGGATGGATTATAATTAGTCTTTGGGCGGTGAACATCATGCAATCTACAGAGAAAACAAAATACATAACCATGTACACCTCACCTGAAATTTGTATAATGTTAGAAACCAATGTTACCACAATAAAAATAAATAGATCATAAAAATAATGTTAGGAAATAAATATTCCATTAATGCAAGGTTTCCTCCAAGCCTTTTCTCCTGCCTTTTCAATGGCTCTGCCATGTGAAATGTTTTTCCTCCTCCTCCCTTTGTAAGTGTTATTATTAATACCCAACTGTTTTGAGCACCTACCTTGCTCCAAGCACAGAATAATGCATGATTCACTCTGTTTTACAGATGAAGTAACTGGCTCTCAGAGTTTAGGAAACTTAACCAAAGCTGCACAGCCAGTGAGTGGTGAAGACAGAATGTGGACCATATTTTCTGACTGCAGTCAGTGCCCTCAAGCATCAACATTGCTTCTCAGGTAATTATGATGTGAGTTTGTTACTCACCAATCACTGAGCTAAGTCACATTACAATCATTATCCTGTTGCATCCTCCAAACAATCTGAAGTGGGTTTTTCTTCCTGTACTCTTTTGAAAACAATATGGCAATTGTTTTGTAATTTTATGCCTTACTTCTAAATATTAAGTGATCAAAATACATCTAAAAGTATTAATTCCATAGTCACTGACTAATACATTTTTCAGTGATGAAGATTACAAACTGTGATGCTCTGGCAAAGGCACAGATCTTCAATATCACAAACTCAAATCTGAATCAGCCCAAGTCATTTCTTTCAGTTTCCTCTGTTTCTCAAATGAAGCAAAGCATCTCAGAACACAATAATAATCCTTAAACAATTAGAATTTAGATTCACTGTGTTGCTGGGCACTGTCCCAAGTATGACGGCATTTCAACCTCACGATACTACATGAAGTCATTATCATTACTGCTCCCATTGTAAATAAGATAAACTGAGGTCTTGAGGAATTAAATCTCTTGTATAAGATTATATAACTAGTGTGCTGTGGAGCTGGCATTTTGATCATACACTACATTCCACCACTGCAGAAGAGAAGAACAGGTTATGTGGTATTTCAGGAGAGATACTATTTCAACCTAGAAGAAAAGCTACAATGAAAACCTAACTTATATTACTGGGTATTTTTAAGCAGAGGCTGACTGTCACATCTTAGAAATTTTGCAAGTAGCGTAGTATCTAATTGATATTTGGACTATTAAACTCCTTGGATGCTGAGAGGTAACTCTTGCTTTTCAACAACACACCTCCACCCTTACTCCCGACACACATGCAGAACATTCCCTGGAGACTATGGATGTGCCATTGTATTCACCTTACTGAACCTCATCCTCTTCTTCCTAGCCCAAGCACTGAGGTCTTTCTTGTAAGAACTCTTGTGGATTATCAGGAGCACTGGCTCAGGAGTCAGGAAATGAGAAGTAGATTTTATTCTAGGTTGTGTCAGTAACTTAGTCTGTTATTTGGATCTATTGCTGGCATCTCTGAGCCTCAGTTTCCTCATTTGCAGTATAAAGATGGCTCAATAGCTGAGTACAACAGAAAGAACTCTGTTCTATTCACACCCACTCAGCTCTTAATTGAATTAATTGTATATGCCTCTGGATAAGATTTCCTTAAATAGATGATTCATTTCATGTTAAAAAATAATTGAAAGCCACTGCTCTAATGCCCCATCTGTCTGTATGGCTTGGGACTTAGAGTGATTCCCTATCGATGTGGTACAGAATTGAATTTTCCTAATATGTAACTCCTGTCACAGAACATCCTTACTTATTCAAATTCATTTCTCTGTTCTCCTCACTTTAGCTACTCCACTGTGATCCTACCCACTGCTGCCACACTCACACCATTTCTTTCCACACCTGCCTTTCTGTTTGAAGAGAATGTAACTGAATTCACACACAGAAAACCTACCTCTAAGTCACAGCCAGGACACTTTCTGGCTTTGTAATCTCAGCCTCCTGAAGCATCAATTTCTGCAGCAGCATAATTAGTAAAAGAGAAACCACAGATACCACGTAGATATTCTGACTGTCTGAGTGGAATGTGCAGAGGGCTTTTTCTCTTTTAATCATGTTGAACAGTCATATGATGTAAGTAGTATGATTGTGCGGATTTTCTGAAGCAGCAACTAACACTTAGAGAAGTTGTGTTACTTCCTCACAGCTTCTTGGAAGGTCCATAGCTAACTCCAAAGTTCAGGCTATTAACTACTGTGCTTTACAGCCACACTGCTTTTACCTCCTGCCTCACAGACCTGCTGTGATGGCCAAAGGAGGTAATGCACATGAGAAAGCTGTGAAAGTAATATACACACTTCTTTTTTATTGATCATGTCGTGATTTCTATACATTCTAGGTTTGCCTACTACCTTTGCCCACCACCTCTATCAGTGAGTCCACCGCCAGCCTCCTTCATGCTGTCCTTCCTCCTACACCCAAGGCTCACCTCCACTTTCACCAGGCTGAATATTCACTCTACTTAACCATAAAACACCTTTCCTGTATATCATTATTTCATGGTTGTCCTATTTCCATAGGGAAACGCTCAAGGATTGCTCCTTCTTTCACATTTCTCAGAGTT
>NW_025798998.1:0-11341 GCF_021613505.1 Equus quagga
AACTCTGAGAAATGTGAAAGAAGGAGCAATCCTTGAGCGTTTCCCTATGGAAATAGGACAACCATGAAATAATGATATACAGGAAAGGTGTTTTATGGTTAAGTAGAGTGAATATTCAGCCTGGTGAAAGTGGAGGTGAGCCTTGGGTGTAGGAGGAAGGACAGCATGAAGGAGGCTGGCGGTGGACTCACTGATAGAGGTGGTGGGCAAAGGTAGTAGGCAAACCTAGAATGTATAGAAATCACGACATGATCAATAAAAAAGAAGTGTGTATATTACTTTCACAGCTTTCTCATGTGCATTACCTCCTTTGGCCATCACAGCAGGTCTGTGAGGCAGGAGGTAAAAGCAGTGTGGCTGTAAAGCACAGTAGTTAATAGCCTGAACTTTGGAGTTAGCTATGGACCTTCCAAGAAGCTGTGAGGAAGTAACACAACTTCTCTAAGTGTTAGTTGCTGCTTCAGAAAATCCGCACAATCATACTACTTACATCATATGACTGTTCAACATGATTAAAAGAGAAAAAGCCCTCTGCACATTCCACTCAGACAGTCAGAATATCTACGTGGTATCTGTGGTTTCTCTTTTACTAATTATGCTGCTGCAGAAATTGATGCTTCAGGAGGCTAAGATTACAAAGCCAGAAAGTGTCCTGGCTGTGACTTAGAGGTAGGTTTTCTGTGTGTGAATTCAGTTACATTCTCTTCAAACAGAAAGGCAGGTGTGGAAAGAAATGGTGTGAGTGTGGCAGCAGTGGGTAGGATCACAGTGGAGTAGCTAAAGTGAGGAGAACAGAGAAATGAATTTGAATAAGTAAGGATGTTCTGTGACAGGAGTTACATATTAGGAAAATTCAATTCTGTACCACATCGATAGGGAATCACTCTAAGTCCCAAGCCATACAGACAGATGGGGCATTAGAGCAGTGGCTTTCAATTATTTTTTAACATGAAATGAATCATCTATTTAAGGAAATCTTATCCAGAGGCATATACAATTAATTCAATTAAGAGCTGAGTGGGTGTGAATAGAACAGAGTTCTTTCTGTTGTACTCAGCTATTGAGCCATCTTTATACTGCAAATGAGGAAACTGAGGCTCAGAGATGCCAGCAATAGATCCAAATAACAGACTAAGTTACTGACACAACCTAGAATAAAATCTACTTCTCATTTCCTGACTCCTGAGCCAGTGCTCCTGATAATCCACAAGAGTTCTTACAAGAAAGACCTCAGTGCTTGGGCTAGGAAGAAGAGGATGAGGTTCAGTAAGGTGAATACAATGGCACATCCATAGTCTCCAGGGAATGTTCTGCATGTGTGTCGGGAGTAAGGGTGGAGGTGTGTTGTTGAAAAGCAAGAGTTACCTCTCAGCATCCAAGGAGTTTAATAGTCCAAATATCAATTAGATACTACGCTACTTGCAAAATTTCTAAGATGTGACAGTCAGCCTCTGCTTAAAAATACCCAGTAATATAAGTTAGGTTTTCATTGTAGCTTTTCTTCTAGGTTGAAATAGTATCTCTCCTGAAATACCACATAACCTGTTCTTCTCTTCTGCAGTGGTGGAATGTAGTGTATGATCAAAATGCCAGCTCCACAGCACACTAGTTATATAATCTTATACAAGAGATTTAATTCCTCAAGACCTCAGTTTATCTTATTTACAATGGGAGCAGTAATGATAATGACTTCATGTAGTATCGTGAGGTTGAAATGCCGTCATACTTGGGACAGTGCCCAGCAACACAGTGAATCTAAATTCTAATTGTTTAAGGATTATTATTGTGTTCTGAGATGCTTTGCTTCATTTGAGAAACAGAGGAAACTGAAAGAAATGACTTGGGCTGATTCAGATTTGAGTTTGTGATATTGAAGATCTGTGCCTTTGCCAGAGCATCACAGTTTGTAATCTTCATCACTGAAAAATGTATTAGTCAGTGACTATGGAATTAATACTTTTAGATGTATTTTGATCACTTAATATTTAGAAGTAAGGCATAAAATTACAAAACAATTGCCATATTGTTTTCAAAAGAGTACAGGAAGAAAAACCCACTTCAGATTGTTTGGAGGATGCAACAGGATAATGATTGTAATGTGACTTAGCTCAGTGATTGGTGAGTAACAAACTCACATCATAATTACCTGAGAAGCAATGTTGATGCTTGAGGGCACTGACTGCAGTCAGAAAATATGGTCCACATTCTGTCTTCACCACTCACTGGCTGTGCAGCTTTGGTTAAGTTTCCTAAACTCTGAGAGCCAGTTACTTCATCTGTAAAACAGAGTGAATCATGCATTATTCTGTGCTTGGAGCAAGGTAGGTGCTCAAAACAGTTGGGTATTAATAATAACACTTACAAAGGGAGGAGGAGGAAAAACATTTCACATGGCAGAGCCATTGAAAAGGCAGGAGAAAAGGCTTGGAGGAAACCTTGCATTAATGGAATATTTATTTCCTAACATTATTTTTATGATCTATTTATTTTTATTGTGGTAACATTGGTTTCTAACATTATACAAATTTCAGGTGAGGTGTACATGGTTATGTATTTTGTTTTCTCTGTAGATTGCATGATGTTCACCGCCCAAAGACTAATTATAATCCATCCCCACACACATGTGCCCAATCACCCCTTTTGCCCTCCCGCTTCTCCATTCCCCTCTAGTAAACAATCCAATCTCTGTTTCTATGTGTTTGTCATTGTTTTTATATTATACTTATGAATGAGATGATATGGTAGTTGACTTTCCCCCTCTGACTAATTTCACTTAGCATAATATCCTCAAGGTCCATCCATGTTCTCACAAAAGATCAGGTTTCACCATTTCTTATGGCTGAGTAGTATTCCACTATGTATATATACCACATCTTCTTTATCCATTCATCTCTTTTTGGGCACCTGGGTTGCTTCCAAGTCTTGGCTATTGTGAATAATGCTGCAATGAACATAGGGGTGCATGTATCTTTATGCCTTCATGTTTTCATGTTCTTTGGATAAATATTCAGTAGTGTAATACCTGGATCATATGGTAGATCTATTCTTAATTTTTTGGGGATTCTCTATACTGTTTTCCATAGTGGCTTCAGCAGTTTGCTCTCTGACCAGTAGTATATGAGAGTTCCCTTCTCTCAGATCCTCTCCAACACTTGTTTCCTGTCTTGATAATTATAGCCATTCTGACAGGCCTGAGGTGATATCTCATTATAGTTTTGATTTGCATTTCCCTGATAGTTAATGGTGTTGAACATCTTTTCATGAGCCTTTTCACCATCTGTATATCTTCTTTGTAGAACTGTCTATTCAGATCTTTTGCCATTTTTTGATTGGGTTGTTAATTCTTTTGTTGTTGAGATATACAATTTCGTTGTATATTTTGAATATTAACCCCTTATCAGATATATGGTTTGCAAATATCTTCTCCCAATTGTTAGGTTGTCATTTCATTTTCTTGATGGTTTCCTTTGCAGTGCAGAAGATTTTTGGTTTGATGTAATCCCATTTGTTTATTTTTCTATTGTTTCCCTTGCCCAGTCAGACATGGCTCTTGAAAATATTCTGTTAAGACTTATTTTTAAGAGTGTACTACCTATGTTTTCTCCTAGAAGTTTAATGCTTTTGATACTGGCCCTGGTAACAGTTCCCCTACAATACACTGAGCACACGTGGGGTTAAAACCAAAATCACTCACCCCTTTCCCTGCTTACTCCTCGGCTTCCTGGCACCAGAATCCACCATCCTCCATGGAGGCAGACAACCAAGGACACCCACCTGTGGATTCCCTTATTTCACCAACCTCCTTCCTGTAAGCAGCCTCACAAGGCTAAATGCAGGCTGGTAGGAAAGCTCTGACCAGTAAGACCACATGCTCCCTCTCCCTACAAGCAGCTGCATTCTTTGCAACCTATGAAACTCCTTTCCTCCCACCTTCCAGGGAAATGAGATGAATTTGAGGACTCCCTCTCATCTCTTGACTGATGTCACTCAGAATAACAACACTTTCCTTGCCATAAGCCTGGTGTTCCAGTTTTTATTTGTCGCCTCTTGTGTGGCAGGTAAAAAAAACAATGTTTGTGGCCAGTAACAAGCTGGTGATCCAGCCAGGAGGCTTTTACCCATGGCTCTGCGGCCCCGGGATGATTGGAATTTCCTTGGAAGCAGTCCAGCAGCTGCCTAGGTCATATGCCTTAGGGATAGTCCTCAGTACTTTCCATCTGTCCTGGCAACATTGGCCCTAGGCACACTTTCTTATCACAGGGAAACAGGTTCTAGATTTGTTTATTTGTTTTTGCTTATGGTCCCTTGATGGAGTCAATCTGCAATAGGGTAAGTCACCTTAAGCATGCCCTTGAACTCCTTTCCCCTCCCCATCTGGGGTCCTTTGTGTTCACAGGGGGAACTTCTGGGTGAGCATATGGAGTTGGAACAGTTGTAAGATTTTCTACCCTACATCTTGGAACTGGTTCATTGGTGTCTGGTATTTCTGTATCTGCATCTGTGTGTAGGTCCATTTCTGTGTATCAGAATGGAGAACAATTCCCCTGCCTGATATAGTAAGAGCATATAAATCCACCCTTCTGGCAATGCTAATTAAACATGCTAAAGGGGATCTCACTTTAAAATGACCAAAATGGGTCAATTTCAGTTTACTCAACCTAGCGTATTTACATATGCAATTGGGAAAAGCCAGTTACAAAGTTAAATAACAACAGCAAGCCTATTTTAGTCTTTTGAGGATTCTAAATAAAATCAGGAATACTCTAGTGCCTCTTTAAAAGAAAATAATTGAAGAATTAAACATGCCAGCAGCTGAAGCCAAATCTGCTGCTCCTCTCTTCTATATTGCTTAGCTTACCCACTTTCACTCCCCTGAAATTCCTGATGTAAAATTAAGCAAATGAAAACAAGTAAACTTTTGAGATAATTTAGAATTGTAATGCCCATTCTGGGTAATCTCTTCTTTAGATGACTCCACTTTAAGTGTCAACTTTAAAAAAAGAAGATTGAAAACCTCCATATGGAATTCAGTCTTTGATTAATGTGCAAAAACATCTAAAAGACAGTTATTTAACACAACATAAAATGATCATTGGTAAAAGGAAGGCTGTTTAAGTTTGCTTCTTTGATTAAAATAAATTTGTTTTCAGAGTTATCAACATTGGATGTCATGCAGACAGGTTATCTCTGTTACAAAAATTGTCAGCAAAAGTAATAACTTAGAATAATAGCTGATTTTGTTTGATGTTTCATGAGGTATTTGCAGACAATCTAAATATAATTATGAAAGACAGGTAAACTAAATACAAATTTAAAAAGATAAAAGTTTTTGGAGAAATTTTTCAACAGTAATTATGTATGGATGTATTTAGAACATTATGATGTATGTACTTAAAACAAAGTAAGATGATGGCTAGGGGCACTAATGTCACACGCGTTTTTTGAGAAAAATCTAAACATAATTGCTGGAAGCAAATAATTTAGATAAAGAAACAAGAGTAAGAGTTTTGGGGTGCAAAATTTATGTTTTATGGAATAGTTTCTTGAAAAAATAGCTTCCAAAATATTTTTGGTAACAAAATTTTACAGTTTTGCTAAATTAAGTTAAAATGATAAAATTTGTTGAGTATCTCAGTCATTTTCCAAACAAGATAAAATATTAAGAATTAATTACTAAACATAGATTTACTTGCCTTTGTTTTCTTATCTCAGATAAACCAAAAGTTGCTTAAATTTATTGGTAAATGTGTTTTGCAAACGCTGAGAAATCTTCTATGGGAAAGCACATATTTCTAGATAACCTGTATACAAAGAAAGAGAAATGTATGTTTTCAGTAAGGAGGAATAAAAAGTAGAGATATTTTTGTTTGTTTTGTTTAAAAAGACAAATTTATCCTAAACTACTAGGAAAAATAGGAATAAGACATGGGAGAAATTCTGAATGAAAAAAGTAAGTGAGAAAAGGTTTATGGAAGTAAAACCCTGAGAACAGAGTTTTCTACATGGTCAAGTTGGCTAAAATTAAAGTAAATCTAGTTAAGTAAATTATTTAAATGTCAAGAGCAAATAGGTACAAAATTAAAATTTAGTCTTCTCTGTCTTAAAATAATTTTTTTAACTTTGTTTTGCTCTTGGTAAAAAAAGATATGAAAGGGTTTTTTGGCTGTTTTAGCTCTGCTTTTGACTGTTCCTATTGCTACTTTTATTGGATGTATAACTGAAGATTATTTCATAGGGACCTATGGATAAATGTTATTAATATAAATATTTAAAAAATTGTATAACATTCCTGAAAATCTAATCTCTCTGGATTTTCTGCTATAATTCTGGTTGTTATCTCAAACTGTTGTATGTCACAGAAATAGCCAAGTTTTTTTCTCAGTTGCCATTTTTAACTCTTTTGTTGTTTATAGACAGTTTTATTCAGATGTTTTTGCAAATATATTTCATCTTTGGACAGATTCATGGAAAGGACTCTGACACTCCTTTAGAATACAGGTTTCTGATAAACTTCCAGATTGTTTAACAGAGGTGGGTAGGAAATTACAGAACTGTAACTGAAAAACTGAAAGCCTCATGAAACTGCTGATAGACGGTCAAGAGTTGGTTACATAAAACTAAAGGAACTCATAAGGATGATTATACTTATTATGACTCTTTGTTTAAAATATTGCTGATTTTTTAATGTTTTTTTTAGATTAATAACTACTGTTTTCTCTTAAGGAACTACGACTGATAGTAATTTGTAAAGAAAATTGAAACATTTATTTACCTCCTTACTCGATCCCTCCAGAATTTGGAAACTCTTAATATGTATTGTTTTCATGGCAATATAGTTGTATGCATAAGTTCAATAAAAATCTGTTCTTCTTATAACAGAACATAATTGCAAACATTGGTTACAGTACCAAGGCTTTGACTGGAATAGCATATTTGAGAAAAATATACAGACTCAGATATGACCAGATAGATTTTGAAGAATGAAGATTGAATTTATGAAATAAAGACACTTGGAAATATTGGCCTGGTACTTTGCTTACATGGTTCCAAGCACACATACTGGACAATCAAAGGTCACTTATCAGGCAGGTGCAAAGAACCTCAATATTTTAGGGACCTCAGAAAAGAGGAATTCCCCCAAATCTGTTGGTATTGCAGGCGGAGTCTGATGACAAGTTCTTGGGCTGGCTTTCCTGGCTCCAAGAGACTTTTAAAGTTAAATCTGAGGTTCCTTATAAATGTTCCAGCAAAGCAGATTTAAAAGAGCTTATATGATAAGTTGCTATTCTTGCTATAGTTATGTAAGTAAATGGGCCACGTTTATGGAAACTAGACTTATGTTGTAAATAAGTCGATCTTAACTTGGCAATCTGTGGTAAAAAATGGGGATGATTCTAGAGAGAAAAAATTATGTTTCAATAAAAACTATAATACAGATTTGTGGATGTTGGATTTTGGTTATTTCAATTGCCTTTGAGGGTTTTTTCCTACTTGTAAACTGAACTAAATCTTGAATTGTTCTAGTATCCTGAAAATATATGAAATCACAAATTTCCAAACTAATATTTTCCATTTTTTCCATCATTTTCATTTGGAATCTTTGAGAACTGAAATTGCCCTTTTTCCTGAACCCTTGCAAACTGAAGCTAGACATCTTGACATAAAATTAAGAAAGGTTCATGTCTGCTACTGTGTAACCCTCTCAGAAAGATACATCAGTGCCCACTGACACCATCAGAGACATTTCAAACTGCAAAAGATGTTATGATCCTGAATTACAGAAAGCTTCTTGATTACCTGTCCCCTGGGCTCAGGAACTGGTTTATAATTTGCTCCAACCATTAACCTTGTTTTTTCTTTTTCTTTCTATAAAAATTCTTATTATTAAATACCTGGTTACTTACTTAAATGATATAGGCCTAGCATTGGGAGCCCACCTACATCACTGCTTTATTAAGAGACTGGTTCAATGAGATGGAACAAGCTATGCCCCTTATGAGCACGTATCCAGAGGTACCAGGTCCGAACTAATTTTCAGGACTGTTTTCTTGGATTCCCCAAGGGATTAAGTCTATTTTTCAGGGACTGTTAAAATTTGAGCTATCTATACTTCTTATCCTTCTGGTCATATACTTATGTACCTTTAGATGTTTTTCCAAACTGTTGAACAAGGTAAAAAAATTCTGATAATACAAAATGTCAACCTGAACCTGGTAACAACAACAAAAAATTTCCAAATGAATGTTAAACATTTCATTCCTCTAACCCAGACATATGCCCCCTTTCAGTGAGAAGTAGATATAGACCAGTCATTGCCCCAAATCACTCAAGATTGAGGAATGAACATAAAATAGGGGAGAATTGATACCAGCCTTGATATTTATTCTCCTAGATTAAGCCCAGCATTTATGGAGTTCAAACCAAAAGCATTCATTGCCTTTCCCTGCCTACTCCTTGGCTTCCTGGCACCAGAATCTACCATAAACCACAGGGGCAGGCAAGCAAGGGCATCCAGCTGTGGATTCCCTTATGTCACCATACTCCTCCCTTCAGGCAGCCTCATAAGGCCAAATGCAGGCTGGTGGGAAAGTGCAAATAGCAAGGCCACAGGCTCCACCTACCTAAAAGCAGCCACATTCCTTGAAATATTTAAAATCTGTTACCTTCCATCATTTAGGGAGATGACACAATTTGAGGCCTCACTCTTATCTCCCAGCTGCATAAAATACTCTCTGTTATGTTTTTAATCATGTATGTGTCCACAGTTTTCAGAAACCTACTCATTATGATCACTATGATCAAATGTGAGAGTTTGAGATCACCTATGTATTTTTTCCCTTACTACTTTGTCAATTTTGGATGCCACCTATCTTCTGTCATCACTCCCAAGATTATTGTGAATTCCTTCTCTGACAGCACTACCATCTCCCTCAAAGGATCATTGCTTTGGTGGTGCGGGGCTCATTTTACTTATTGTGATGGCCTGTGGCCACTATGTAGCCATCTGTAGGCCCCTACACTACTTGTAGCCCTCAGATGTGCTGCCTGCTGCTGGTGAGGGTCCTGGCTGGGATTTATCCATGCAGTAATATAGCTTCTATTCATAAATTAAGTAACTTTCTGTGGCCCCAATGTCATTGATCACTTTAAATGTGATTTATTTGCTGAAACTGACCTGGATGGACACTGACATCCTGGGCCTCTTAGTTATCCTTCACAGTAGCATGATAGGTGTGACCATCTTCCATGTCCTCATCACCTCCTATGTGATCATCTTCTGCTCCCTGAGCTCTTGTGGCTTGAAAGGGTAGCATAAAGCTCTCTCCACCTGTGGCTCCCACCACACAGTGGTCATCTTGTTCTTTGTGTCACACATTTTCTTGTACATGAGGACTGTGGCCACTTACCTCATAGAAAAGACAATGACTGTGTCTGATTCCATGATCAAGCCCATGTTAAATCCATGATCTACAGCCTAAGGAAGGCAGAGGTAAAAAATGCCATGAGGAAACTGTGGGTGAAACAAGGGACTTTGGTTGGCAAGTGACTGTCATGCTGAGAATATCATGTTTTCCATAAGGGTAAGTCATCCTTTCATAAATGTGTGAGATACAATCATCATATAAAATTGTATTAGTTTCAGGTATAAAACATAATGATTTCATATTTGTATACATTGTGAAATGATCACCACAATAATCTGGTTAACATCCGTCACCATATATGGTTATAAAAATAATTTTAAAAACTACCTCAATTAAAAATAACATAAAATAAATGAAATTTTTAAAAAATTAAGAAAGAAATATGTGAGAAATAAAACTGTCCATTCTCTACTAGTTGCCAGAGGCACCTCTTAAAAATGTAAATCTGATTTGTGATTTAGGGTATTTAAAATTTAGAGATTGTGATACTCTAAGGCTTTACATCTTTCCTTGGCTTCCCATTGCCTTTACAAACTCATTGTCTTGCCCTAAAATTCCCTAATTAATCTTTCTAACACCTCTAACTCTCCAACCACATCTTGAGGGCCTTACCTCTTCCCTCACTATGCATTAGCCATGCTGGGCTTTTTCACTTACCGTTATAGCTATGCAAACCTTTTCTCACATCAGTGCTTTGGCTTCTCTCTCTCTCTGAAAACAAGCCCTCACCCTGTTCATGTGGCTGTTTCTCTCTAACTTCTGGCCTTATATTGGGAGATTGTCATTTCCTCAGAGAGTTTCCATCATGACCCTATTCAATGACTCTTCCACTCCTGCCATTATTCTGCATGTCAGTGTATTAATTTTATTAGCAACAATGATAAAAAGTATAATTATTTTGTATAATTATCGTATGATTTTTGTTACTTTCCATCTGTCTCTAGACTTGACATTTGTGTGGGAAGGGTTTTTGTGTTGTATATGCTTGGCACCTATTAAGTTTTCAAAAAGTATTTGTTGAGTGACTATAGAACTTAAGAGTCTTGTTTTCCAAATAGCCAAATACAGATGGTTAGGGAAGAAAAGGAGACAATAAATACTAAGTAAAAATAAACAAAACAAAAGTCAGAGAGTGATCATTACAACAGCGTTAATGGAAACAGAAGACTATGATTATTTCATGGAGGCTCCATCATATTGGGTGGTCAGAGAAGGATTCTATTAGCAGGTAAAATTTCAGCTGATTTTGAATTCTGTTGATATGTCCTTAGGAAAAGTGATGTAATATATTAATCAATATGTTTAATAATGATAAGCACAAATTATTGACAAGAATGATCAGAAGGAAAGAGCCATATGAGGATTAGAGGGATGAAGATTCTAGAGAAAGAAAACGAATGCAGGAAGTACCATGGTATTTTTAAGGAACCATAAAAGATCAGAGTGAATGGAACACAGTGGTCCAGGTAGAAAGTGGTAAGAAGCAGATTCAGAAATGTACACAGTATTAGATCCCATAGTGCTGATGTAGCTAGTGCTCCTAAATCCCCAAAGAGAATGAAGATTGTTTTTATCTCTTAAAAATGAGCCAAAGTCACAATTCTTTCAGAATACAGATGGACTCTAACTTCCGTGCTATAGAGAACTTGTGCAACATGGTGTGGAATGCTTTTCTAACTAGCTTCTGTTAGTCCTTTAATTTTAAATTGTAGAAGAAACTTCACAATACCCTTTTTAAATATTCTACAGTAAAATACTCCTTTTAACTCTATATTTCTCTATTTCTTGCACATATCAACATATAAGAAAAAATCCATAAAACTGTGATTAGTCACGTCTTTGGAAAAACTTTTGGATGATTTTTTAAATAATTTTTATTTAAAGTTTGGCCCTGAGCTAACATCTGTTACCAATCT
>NW_025798999.1:0-11337 GCF_021613505.1 Equus quagga
AGATTGGTAACAGATGTTAGCTCAGGGCCAAACTTTAAATAAAAATTATTTAAAAAATCATCCAAAAGTTTTTCCAAAGACGTGACTAATCACAGTTTTATGGATTTTTTCTTATATGTTGATATGTGCAAGAAATAGAGAAATATAGAGTTAAAAGGAGTATTTTACTGTAGAATATTTAAAAAGGGTATTGTGAAGTTTCTTCTACAATTTAAAATTAAAGGACTAACAGAAGCTAGTTAGAAAAGCATTCCACACCATGTTGCACAAGTTCTCTATAGCACGGAAGTTAGAGTCCATCTGTATTCTGAAAGAATTGTGACTTTGGCTCATTTTTAAGAGATAAAAACAATCTTCATTCTCTTTGGGGATTTAGGAGCACTAGCTACATCAGCACTATGGGATCTAATACTGTGTACATTTCTGAATCTGCTTCTTACCACTTTCTACCTGGACCACTGTGTTCCATTCACTCTGATCTTTTATGGTTCCTTAAAAATACCATGGTACTTCCTGCATTCGTTTTCTTTCTCTAGAATCTTCATCCCTCTAATCCTCATATGGCTCTTTCCTTCTGATCATTCTTGTCAATAATTTGTGCTTATCATTATTAAACATATTGATTAATATATTACATCACTTTTCCTAAGGACATATCAACAGAATTCAAAATCAGCTGAAATTTTACCTGCTAATAGAATCCTTCTCTGACCACCCAATATGATGGAGCCTCCATGAAATAATCATAGTCTTCTGTTTCCATTAACGCTGTTGTAATGATCACTCTCTGACTTTTGTTTTGTTTATTTTTACTTAGTATTTATTGTCTCCTTTTCTTCCCTAACCATCTGTATTTGGCTATTTGGAAAACAAGACTCTTAAGTTCTATAGTCACTCAACAAATACTTTTTGAAAACTTAATAGGTGCCAAGCATATACAACACAAAAACCCTTCCCACACAAATGTCAAGTCTAGAGACAGATGGAAAGTAACAAAAATCATACGATAATTATACAAAATAATTATACTTTTTATCATTGTTGCTAATAAAATTAATACACTGACATGCAGAATAATGGCAGGAGTGGAAGAGTCATTGAATAGGGTCATGATGGAAACTCTCTGAGGAAATGACAATCTCCCAATATAAGGCCAGAAGTTAGAGAGAAACAGCCACATGAACAGGGTGAGG
The DNA here is from genome assembly GCF_021613505.1 of Equus quagga. NCBI lineage: Eukaryota > Metazoa > Chordata > Mammalia > Perissodactyla > Equidae > Equus > Equus quagga. Next base: position 1,194 of record NW_025798999.1, read on the forward strand.
GCTTGTTTTCAGAGAGAGAGAGAAGCCAAAGCACTGATGTGAGAAAAGGTTTGCATAGCTATAACGGTAAGTGAAAAAGCCCAGCATGGCTAATGCATAGTGAGGGAAGAGGTAAGGCCCTCAAGATGTGGTTGGAGAGTTAGAGGTGTTAGAAAGATTAATTAGGGAATTTTAGGGCAAGACAATGAGTTTGTAAAGGCAATGGGAAGCCAAGGAAAGATGTAAAGCCTTAGAGTATCACAATCTCTAAATTTTAAATACCCTAAATCACAAATCAGATTTACATTTTTAAGAGGTGCCTCTGGCAACTAGTAGAGAATGGACAGTTTTATTTCTCACATATTTCTTTCTTAATTTTTTAAAAATTTCATTTATTTTATGTTATTTTTAATTGAGGTAGTTTTTAAAATTATTTTTATAACCATATATGGTGACGGATGTTAACCAGATTATTGTGGTGATCATTTCACAATGTATACAAATATGAAATCATTATGTTTTATACCTGAAACTAATACAATTTTATATGATGATTGTATCTCACACATTTATGAAAGGATGACTTACCCTTATGGAAAACATGATATTCTCAGCATGACAGTCACTTGCCAACCAAAGTCCCTTGTTTCACCCACAGTTTCCTCATGGCATTTTTTACCTCTGCCTTCCTTAGGCTGTAGATCATGGATTTAACATGGGCTTGATCATGGAATCAGACACAGTCATTGTCTTTTCTATGAGGTAAGTGGCCACAGTCCTCATGTACAAGAAAATGTGTGACACAAAGAACAAGATGACCACTGTGTGGTGGGAGCCACAGGTGGAGAGAGCTTTATGCTACCCTTTCAAGCCACAAGAGCTCAGGGAGCAGAAGATGATCACATAGGAGGTGATGAGGACATGGAAGATGGTCACACCTATCATGCTACTGTGAAGGATAACTAAGAGGCCCAGGATGTCAGTGTCCATCCAGGTCAGTTTCAGCAAATAAATCACATTTAAAGTGATCAATGACATTGGGGCCACAGAAAGTTACTTAATTTATGAATAGAAGCTATATTACTGCATGGATAAATCCCAGCCAGGACCCTCACCAGCAGCAGGCAGCACATCTGAGGGCTACAAGTAGTGTAGGGGCCTACAGATGGCTACATAGTGGCCACAGGCCATCACAATAAGTAAAATGAGCCCCGCACCACCAAAGCAATGATCCTTTGAGGGAGATGGTAGTGCTGTCAGAGAAGGAATTCACAATAATCTTGGGAGTGATGACAGAAGATAGGTGGCATCCAAAATTGACAAAGTAGTAAGGGAAAAAATACATAGGTGATCTCAAACTCTCACATTTGATCATAGTGATCATAATGAGTAGGTTTCTGAAAACTGTGGACACATACATGATTAAAAACATAACAGAGAGTATTTTATGCAGCTGGGAGATAAGAGTGAGGCCTCAAATTGTGTCATCTCCCTAAATGATGGAAGGTAACAGATTTTAAATATTTCAAGGAATGTGGCTGCTTTTAGGTAGGTGGAGCCTGTGGCCTTGCTATTTGCACTTTCCCACCAGCCTGCATTTGGCCTTATGAGGCTGCCTGAAGGGAGGAGTATGGTGACATAAGGGAATCCACAGCTGGATGCCCTTGCTTGCCTGCCCCTGTGGTTTATGGTAGATTCTGGTGCCAGGAAGCCAAGGAGTAGGCAGGGAAAGGCAATGAATGCTTTTGGTTTGAACTCCATAAATGCTGGGCTTAATCTAGGAGAATAAATATCAAGGCTGGTATCAATTCTCCCCTATTTTATGTTCATTCCTCAATCTTGAGTGATTTGGGGCAATGACTGGTCTATATCTACTTCTCACTGAAAGGGGGCATATGTCTGGGTTAGAGGAATGAAATGTTTAACATTCATTTGGAAATTTTTTGTTGTTGTTACCAGGTTCAGGTTGACATTTTGTATTATCAGAATTTTTTTACCTTGTTCAACAGTTTGGAAAAACATCTAAAGGTACATAAGTATATGACCAGAAGGATAAGAAGTATAGATAGCTCAAATTTTAACAGTCCCTGAAAAATAGACTTAATCCCTTGGGGAATCCAAGAAAACAGTCCTGAAAATTAGTTCGGACCTGGTACCTCTGGATACGTGCTCATAAGGGGCATAGCTTGTTCCATCTCATTGAACCAGTCTCTTAATAAAGCAGTGATGTAGGTGGGCTCCCAATGCTAGGCCTATATCATTTAAGTAAGTAACCAGGTATTTAATAATAAGAATTTTTATAGAAAGAAAAAGAAAAAACAAGGTTAATGGTTGGAGCAAATTATAAACCAGTTCCTGAGCCCAGGGGACAGGTAATCAAGAAGCTTTCTGTAATTCAGGATCATAACATCTTTTGCAGTTTGAAATGTCTCTGATGGTGTCAGTGGGCACTGATGTATCTTTCTGAGAGGGTTACACAGTAGCAGACATGAACCTTTCTTAATTTTATGTCAAGATGTCTAGCTTCAGTTTGCAAGGGTTCAGGAAAAAGGGCAATTTCAGTTCTCAAAGATTCCAAATGAAAATGATGGAAAAAATGGAAAATATTAGTTTGGAAATTTGTGATTTCATATATTTTCAGGATACTAGAACAATTCAAGATTTAGTTCAGTTTACAAGTAGGAAAAAACCCTCAAAGGCAATTGAAATAACCAAAATCCAACATCCACAAATCTGTATTATAGTTTTTATTGAAACATAATTTTTTCTCTCTAGAATCATCCCCATTTTTTACCACAGATTGCCAAGTTAAGATCGACTTATTTACAACATAAGTCTAGTTTCCATAAACGTGGCCCATTTACTTACATAACTATAGCAAGAATAGCAACTTATCATATAAGCTCTTTTAAATCTGCTTTGCTGGAACATTTATAAGGAACCTCAGATTTAACTTTAAAAGTCTCTTGGAGCCAGGAAAGCCAGCCCAAGAACTTGTCATCAGACTCCGCCTGCAATACCAACAGATTTGGGGGAATTCCTCTTTTCTGAGGTCCCTAAAATATTGAGGTTCTTTGCACCTGCCTGATAAGTGACCTTTGATTGTCCAGTATGTGTGCTTGGAACCATGTAAGCAAAGTACCAGGCCAATATTTCCAAGTGTCTTTATTTCATAAATTCAATCTTCATTCTTCAAAATCTATCTGGTCATATCTGAGTCTGTATATTTTTCTCAAATATGCTATTCCAGTCAAAGCCTTGGTACTGTAACCAATGTTTGCAATTATGTTCTGTTATAAGAAGAACAGATTTTTATTGAACTTATGCATACAACTATATTGCCATGAAAACAATACATATTAAGAGTTTCCAAATTCTGGAGGGATCGAGTAAGGAGGTAAATAAATGTTTCAATTTTCTTTACAAATTACTATCAGTCGTAGTTCCTTAAGAGAAAACAGTAGTTATTAATCTAAAAAAAACATTAAAAAATCAGCAATATTTTAAACAAAGAGTCATAATAAGTATAATCATCCTTATGAGTTCCTTTAGTTTTATGTAACCAACTCTTGACCGTCTATCAGCAGTTTCATGAGGCTTTCAGTTTTTCAGTTACAGTTCTGTAATTTCCTACCCACCTCTGTTAAACAATCTGGAAGTTTATCAGAAACCTGTATTCTAAAGGAGTGTCAGAGTCCTTTCCATGAATCTGTCCAAAGATGAAATATATTTGCAAAAACATCTGAATAAAACTGTCTATAAACAACAAAAGAGTTAAAAATGGCAACTGAGAAAAAAACTTGGCTATTTCTGTGACATACAACAGTTTGAGATAACCAGAATTATAGCAGACAATCCAGAGAGATTAGATTTTCAGGAATGTTATACAATTTTTCAAATATTTATATTAATAACATTTATCCATAGGTCCCTATGAAATAATCTTCAGTTATACATCCAATAAAAGTAGCAATAGGAACAGTCAAAAGCAGAGCTAAAACAGCCAAAAAACCCTTTCATATCTTTTTTTACCAAGAGCAAAACAAAGTTAAAAAAATTATTTTAAGACAGAGAAGACTAAATTTTAATTTTGTACCTATTTGCTCTTGACATTTAAATAATTTACTTAACTAGATTTACTTTAATTTTAGCCAACTTGACCATGTAGAAAACTCTGTTCTCAGGGTTTTACTTCCATAAACCTTTTCTCACTTACTTTTTTCATTCAGAATTTCTCCCATGTCTTATTCCTATTTTTCCTAGTAGTTTAGGATAAATTTGTCTTTTTAAACAAAACAAACAAAAATATCTCTACTTTTTATTCCTCCTTACTGAAAACATACATTTCTCTTTCTTTGTATACAGGTTATCTAGAAATATGTGCTTTCCCATAGAAGATTTCTCAGCGTTTGCAAAACACATTTACCAATAAATTTAAGCAACTTTTGGTTTATCTGAGATAAGAAAACAAAGGCAAGTAAATCTATGTTTAGTAATTAATTCTTAATATTTTATCTTGTTTGGAAAATGACTGAGATACTCAACAAATTTTATCATTTTAACTTAATTTAGCAAAACTGTAAAATTTTGTTACCAAAAATATTTTGGAAGCTATTTTTTCAAGAAACTATTCCATAAAACATAAATTTTGCACCCCAAAACTCTTACTCTTGTTTCTTTATCTAAATTATTTGCTTCCAGCAATTATGTTTAGATTTTTCTCAAAAAATGCGTGTGACATTAGTGCCCCTAGCCATCATCTTACTTTGTTTTAAGTACATACATCATAATGTTCTAAATACATCCATACATAATTACTGTTGAAAAATTTCTCCAAAAACTTTTATCTTTTTAAATTTGTATTTAGTTTACCTGTCTTTCATAATTATATTTAGATTGTCTGCAAATACCTCATGAAACATCAAACAAAATCAGCTATTATTCTAAGTTATTACTTTTGCTGACAATTTTTGTAACAGAGATAACCTGTCTGCATGACATCCAATGTTGATAACTCTGAAAACAAATTTATTTTAATCAAAGAAGCAAACTTAAACAGCCTTCCTTTTACCAAAGATTATTTTATATTGTGTTAAATAACTGTCTTTTAGATGTTTTTGCACATTAATCAAAGACTGAATTCCATATGGAGGTTTTCAATCTTCTTTTTTTAAAGTTGACACTTAAAGTGGAGTCATCTAAAGAAGAGATTACCCAGAATGGGCATTACAATTCTAAATTATCTCAAAAGTTTACTTGTTTTCATTTGCTTAATTTTACATCAGGAATTTCAGGGGAGTGAAAGTGGGTAAGCTAAGCAATATAGAAGAGAGGAGCAGCAGATTTGGCTTCAGCTGCTGGCATGTTTAATTCTTCAATTATTTTCTTTTAAAGAGGCACTAGAGTATTCCTGATTTTATTTAGAATCCTCAAAAGACTAAAATAGGCTTGCTGTTGTTATTTAACTTTGTAACTGGCTTTTCCCAATTGCATATGTAAATACACTAGGTTGAGTAAACTGAAATTGACCCATTTTGGTCATTTTAAAGTGAGATCCCCTTTAGCATGTTTAATTAGCATTGCCAGAAGGGTGGATTTATATGCTCTTACTATATCAGGCAGGGGAATTGTTCTCCATTCTGATACACAGAAATGGACCTACACACAGATGCAGATACAGAAATACCAGACACCAATGAACCAGTTCCAAGATGTAGGGTAGAAAATCTTACAACTGTTCCAACTCCATATGCTCACCCAGAAGTTCCCCCTGTGAACACAAAGGACCCCAGATGGGGAGGGGAAAGGAGTTCAAGGGCATGCTTAAGGTGACTTACCCTATTGCAGATTGACTCCATCAAGGGACCATAAGCAAAAACAAATAAACAAATCTAGAACCTGTTTCCCTGTGATAAGAAAGTGTGCCTAGGGCCAATGTTGCCAGGACAGATGGAAAGTACTGAGGACTATCCCTAAGGCATATGACCTAGGCAGCTGCTGGACTGCTTCCAAGGAAATTCCAATCATCCCGGGCCGCAGAGCCATGGGTAAAAGCCTCCTGGCTGGATCACCAGCTTGTTACTGGCCACAAACATTGTTTTTTTTACCTGCCACACAAGAGGCGACAAATAAAAACTGGAACACCAGGCTTATGGCAAGGAAAGTGTTGTTATTCTGAGTGACATCAGTCAAGAGATGAGAGGGAGTCCTCAAATTCATCTCATTTCCCTGGAAGGTGGGAGGAAAGGAGTTTCATAGGTTGCAAAGAATGCAGCTGCTTGTAGGGAGAGGGAGCATGTGGTCTTACTGGTCAGAGCTTTCCTACCAGCCTGCATTTAGCCTTGTGAGGCTGCTTACAGGAAGGAGGTTGGTGAAATAAGGGAATCCACAGGTGGGTGTCCTTGGTTGTCTGCCTCCATGGAGGATGGTGGATTCTGGTGCCAGGAAGCCGAGGAGTAAGCAGGGAAAGGGGTGAGTGATTTTGGTTTTAACCCCACGTGTGCTCAGTGTATTGTAGGGGAACTGTTACCAGGGCCAGTATCAAAAGCATTAAACTTCTAGGAGAAAACATAGGTAGTACACTCTTAAAAATAAGTCTTAACAGAATATTTTCAAGAGCCATGTCTGACTGGGCAAGGGAAACAATAGAAAAATAAACAAATGGGATTACATCAAACCAAAAATCTTCTGCACTGCAAAGGAAACCATCAAGAAAATGAAATGACAACCTAACAATTGGGAGAAGATATTTGCAAACCATATATCTGATAAGGGGTTAATATTCAAAATATACAACGAAATTGTATATCTCAACAACAAAAGAATTAACAACCCAATCAAAAAATGGCAAAAGATCTGAATAGACAGTTCTACAAAGAAGATATACAGATGGTGAAAAGGCTCATGAAAAGATGTTCAACACCATTAACTATCAGGGAAATGCAAATCAAAACTATAATGAGATATCACCTCAGGCCTGTCAGAATGGCTATAATTATCAAGACAGGAAACAAGTGTTGGAGAGGATCTGAGAGAAGGGAACTCTCATATACTACTGGTCAGAGAGCAAACTGCTGAAGCCACTATGGAAAACAGTATAGAGAATCCCCAAAAAATTAAGAATAGATCTACCATATGATCCAGGTATTACACTACTGAATATTTATCCAAAGAACATGAAAACATGAAGGCATAAAGATACATGCACCCCTATGTTCATTGCAGCATTATTCACAATAGCCAAGACTTGGAAGCAACCCAGGTGCCCAAAAAGAGATGAATGGATAAAGAAGATGTGGTATATATACATAGTGGAATACTACTCAGCCATAAGAAATGGTGAAACCTGATCTTTTGTGAGAACATGGATGGACCTTGAGGATATTATGCTAAGTGAAATTAGTCAGAGGGGGAAAGTCAACTACCATATCATCTCATTCATAAGTATAATATAAAAACAATGACAAACACATAGAAACAGAGATTGGATTGTTTACTAGAGGGGAATGGAGAAGCGGGAGGGCAAAAGGGGTGATTGGGCACATGTGTGTGGGGATGGATTATAATTAGTCTTTGGGCGGTGAACATCATGCAATCTACAGAGAAAACAAAATACATAACCATGTACACCTCACCTGAAATTTGTATAATGTTAGAAACCAATGTTACCACAATAAAAATAAATAGATCATAAAAATAATGTTAGGAAATAAATATTCCATTAATGCAAGGTTTCCTCCAAGCCTTTTCTCCTGCCTTTTCAATGGCTCTGCCATGTGAAATGTTTTTCCTCCTCCTCCCTTTGTAAGTGTTATTATTAATACCCAACTGTTTTGAGCACCTACCTTGCTCCAAGCACAGAATAATGCATGATTCACTCTGTTTTACAGATGAAGTAACTGGCTCTCAGAGTTTAGGAAACTTAACCAAAGCTGCACAGCCAGTGAGTGGTGAAGACAGAATGTGGACCATATTTTCTGACTGCAGTCAGTGCCCTCAAGCATCAACATTGCTTCTCAGGTAATTATGATGTGAGTTTGTTACTCACCAATCACTGAGCTAAGTCACATTACAATCATTATCCTGTTGCATCCTCCAAACAATCTGAAGTGGGTTTTTCTTCCTGTACTCTTTTGAAAACAATATGGCAATTGTTTTGTAATTTTATGCCTTACTTCTAAATATTAAGTGATCAAAATACATCTAAAAGTATTAATTCCATAGTCACTGACTAATACATTTTTCAGTGATGAAGATTACAAACTGTGATGCTCTGGCAAAGGCACAGATCTTCAATATCACAAACTCAAATCTGAATCAGCCCAAGTCATTTCTTTCAGTTTCCTCTGTTTCTCAAATGAAGCAAAGCATCTCAGAACACAATAATAATCCTTAAACAATTAGAATTTAGATTCACTGTGTTGCTGGGCACTGTCCCAAGTATGACGGCATTTCAACCTCACGATACTACATGAAGTCATTATCATTACTGCTCCCATTGTAAATAAGATAAACTGAGGTCTTGAGGAATTAAATCTCTTGTATAAGATTATATAACTAGTGTGCTGTGGAGCTGGCATTTTGATCATACACTACATTCCACCACTGCAGAAGAGAAGAACAGGTTATGTGGTATTTCAGGAGAGATACTATTTCAACCTAGAAGAAAAGCTACAATGAAAACCTAACTTATATTACTGGGTATTTTTAAGCAGAGGCTGACTGTCACATCTTAGAAATTTTGCAAGTAGCGTAGTATCTAATTGATATTTGGACTATTAAACTCCTTGGATGCTGAGAGGTAACTCTTGCTTTTCAACAACACACCTCCACCCTTACTCCCGACACACATGCAGAACATTCCCTGGAGACTATGGATGTGCCATTGTATTCACCTTACTGAACCTCATCCTCTTCTTCCTAGCCCAAGCACTGAGGTCTTTCTTGTAAGAACTCTTGTGGATTATCAGGAGCACTGGCTCAGGAGTCAGGAAATGAGAAGTAGATTTTATTCTAGGTTGTGTCAGTAACTTAGTCTGTTATTTGGATCTATTGCTGGCATCTCTGAGCCTCAGTTTCCTCATTTGCAGTATAAAGATGGCTCAATAGCTGAGTACAACAGAAAGAACTCTGTTCTATTCACACCCACTCAGCTCTTAATTGAATTAATTGTATATGCCTCTGGATAAGATTTCCTTAAATAGATGATTCATTTCATGTTAAAAAATAATTGAAAGCCACTGCTCTAATGCCCCATCTGTCTGTATGGCTTGGGACTTAGAGTGATTCCCTATCGATGTGGTACAGAATTGAATTTTCCTAATATGTAACTCCTGTCACAGAACATCCTTACTTATTCAAATTCATTTCTCTGTTCTCCTCACTTTAGCTACTCCACTGTGATCCTACCCACTGCTGCCACACTCACACCATTTCTTTCCACACCTGCCTTTCTGTTTGAAGAGAATGTAACTGAATTCACACACAGAAAACCTACCTCTAAGTCACAGCCAGGACACTTTCTGGCTTTGTAATCTTAGCCTCCTGAAGCATCAATTTCTGCAGCAGCATAATTAGTAAAAGAGAAACCACAGATACCACGTAGATATTCTGACTGTCTGAGTGGAATGTGCAGAGGGCTTTTTCTCTTTTAATCATGTTGAACAGTCATATGATGTAAGTAGTATGATTGTGCGGATTTTCTGAAGCAGCAACTAACACTTAGAGAAGTTGTGTTACTTCCTCACAGCTTCTTGGAAGGTCCATAGCTAACTCCAAAGTTCAGGCTATTAACTACTGTGCTTTACAGCCACACTGCTTTTACCTCCTGCCTCACAGACCTGCTGTGATGGCCAAAGGAGGTAATGCACATGAGAAAGCTGTGAAAGTAATATACACACTTCTTTTTTATTGATCATGTCGTGATTTCTATACATTCTAGGTTTGCCTACTACCTTTGCCCACCACCTCTATCAGTGAGTCCACCGCCAGCCTCCTTCATGCTGTCCTTCCTCCTACACCCAAGGCTCACCTCCACTTTCACCAGGCTGAATATTCACTCTACTTAACCATAAAACACCTTTCCTGTATATCATTATTTCATGGTTGTCCTATTTCCATAGGGAAACGCTCAAGGATTGCTCCTTCTTTCACATTTCTCAGAGTT
>NW_025799000.1:0-2585 GCF_021613505.1 Equus quagga
TTATCCAGTCTCTTCTTGCTGGCTATGAGCACATTTTGGAAACCTACACATGTTATTTTATTTACCAATTTTCTAAGATAAAGATGCATTCATTTAATTTCAAATATTTGCTCAAAAGGGCACACAAATAGATAAAGCAAAATAACTTGACCTAACTCAGGTTAAAACTCAACTATATGCTCAAATTCATAACTCAAGTTTCCTTATCCACAGAATATATATTGCTCACAGATAAAGAAAATAGGTATGGAGTATGAATTATTGACATTTTTAAGAGAAATAGATATCTATGCACTTATTCAATATAATTAATTAAATTAATAATTGTCATATTTTGGAAAGAATTTCTATGCTGTAATTCTACGCAATAACTAAAATCTACATATCAAGTATTTAACCAAAGAATAAAGATAGTTCTTAGAGCTTAACTTTCACAATTGGTCAAAGACTGAATATTGTATAGATAACATTTCTAAGATCATCTCAAGACAAACTGAAGATCTTACGAAACTCAAGAATCATTCACATGAATTAACTTCAGAGAGTCCAAGAACCAGGTGGAATTATTCCAGCTTGTTTTTTCTAACTGTGGGGGCAAGACACCCGGAATACAAATGAGAGAAAAGTCATCAATTATTATGTCCTGCTCAAATTTGTAGAACTGGGACTCTTATTGCTTTCAAAGAGAGATTTAAAAGAGATGTCTTAAGTATTGAAGATGATCCTAGTGAAGAAATAACCTTTCAAGTTTACAAAGTGATTTATATTGTCTCCAGTTAAGGATGATTGTTAAAAGGTGTCCAAGTACAGTGTTTACCAAATCCCTTAGGTCCCTTTTTGAATCCAAGTTGAATATATTCTTGGGTGAAGTAGAAAAAATTTTTGTTCAGCTTCATAGAACATACATTACGAATATAATGCTCTCCTTTGTGTGCTGGACCTATAAGATAGACCTTAAGATGTCAGAGTGTCTGTTTAAGCAATTGTGATGGCACAGACTCGCACCATTCTAGTTGCATTCCCTGAGGCTGAATCTCCACTGATGGAGGTATTAGTCCCTAATGCAGTGAATTTCCACCCACTTGCCTGAATAAGAAGATTTTTGCATTGGCAAGAACATCATCAAGCCAAACAAACATGCAGCCGCACAGGCAGAAATCTAGATCACAGTATTAGCCATTTAGTCATTTGTTCCTGCACTCTGATCTGTACCTCACTTAGAGAATGGCCACTCCTGTTATCATTCAGCAGAGCCATATGATTCTTGACATGCACTAATTTGCTTTTTCTCCCTATGGAATAATTTTTTTAAAGATCAAGAAGTTATTTGATGAGGGGCCGGCCCGGCGGCGCAGCGGTTAAGTTCGCACGTTCCGCTTCTCGGAGGCCTGGAGTTCGCTGGTTCGGATCCCGGGTGTGGACATGGCACTGCTTGGCAACCATGCTGTGGTAGGCATCCCACGTATAAACTAGAGGAAGACGGGCATGGATGTTAGCTCAGAGCCAGGCTTCCTCAGCAAATAGAGGAGGACTGGCAGTAGTTAGCTCAGGGCTAATCTTCCTCAAAAAGAAAGGAAAAGAAAAAAAAAGAAGTTATTTGATGACAATTGGTATCCTTGAGCAGTTCTGCAATACTGTGGAAAGCAAGACTTGTTTCCTAGAAGAATTCCTAACCTATCCAGATTCTCTACCCTGAGACAGTCAAGCTGACTATACTACCTCCTGGAGTCCTGTTATTTCCTGTTGTCAATTTTTAACTTTTGTGTCTCATAAATAATTATTGTAGCACCTCCCCCAATGAGGTCCTGGTGTCTTTCAATCAGATTCTCATTCATTATCTTTATATTATTTAAATACTTGCTTGTGCCCTGGAATAAATGGCATCTTTTCAATACTTCTCCAGTACTGACCCTTGACTTGCCCTTCGTTGTATTCCAGCCTCCCACTCAGGACATGAGTATCAGATTATGAAGAAAGAAGCCACAAATGGTTTATTCTTATTCTAATTTCTGCTACTTCAAATTTTCAGCAACGATTGCAACTTTTATCACTTTTAATAGTTGAAGTAGAAGTTCCAGTATTCTTCAGGAATTAGAACTTTTTGAAGAAAGTGTAATTGCTAGTGCTGTAGTCACCCAGCAGTGGGAATGCCATGCTCCAGCATTAACACCTTCAACAGACTCAAGGGTAGTTGAGAGACACACAGAGATTTTGGGAAAGGGAAGGTATTGTTGGAACTTGACATAAAATATCACATTCAGAGACCCATGTTTCTCTGTCAACTATATAATTTTGCATTTTCATGTGGGAAGTTTATTGCTAAAAGTTACAGTTGAGGAAATGTCATTTTCCAACTTGTTAGTCAAATTGTTTTTTAATGACAAAGTGTAATTTAAGTCAGATTAACAAAAATTATCTACAGGAACTTATACACCAAATACAGCCATATTCTAGTACACAGAACACTGAATTGGAGTTTAGAGATTCAAATTGGAATACTTTATCTGCTACTTACAGCTGTGGAACTCTTGAGTATAAGGAATTTACTAATCTTCTCTTAGTCTTATTTGCTCATCTGTTGCCAA
>NW_025799001.1:0-2574 GCF_021613505.1 Equus quagga
TTGGCAACAGATGAGCAAATAAGACTAAGAGAAGATTAGTAAATTCCTTATACTCAAGAGTTCCACAGCTGTAAGTAGCAGATAAAGTATTCCAATTTGAATCTCTAAACTCCAATTCAGTGTTCTGTGTACTAGAATATGGCTGTATTTGGTGTATAAGTTCCTGTAGATAATTTTTGTTAATCTGACTTAAATTACACTTTGTCATTAATAAACAATTTGACTAGCAAGTTGGAAAATGACATTTCCTCAACTGTAACTTTTAGCAATAAACTTCCCACATGAAAATGCAAAATTATATAGTTGACAGAGAAACATGGGTCTCTGAATGTGATATTTTATGTCAAGTTCCAACAATACCTTCCCTTTCCCAAAATCTCTGTGTGTCTCTCAACTACCCTTGAGTCTGTTGAAGGTGTTAATGCTGGAGCATGGCATTCCCACTGCTGGGTGACTACAGCACTAGCAATTACACTTTCTTCAAAAAGTTCTAATTCCTGAAGAATACTGGAACTTCTACTTCAACTATTAAAAGTGATAAAAGTTGCAATCGTTGCTGAAAATTTGAAGTAGCAGAAATTAGAATAAGAATAAACCATTTGTGGCTTCTTTCTTCATAATCTGATACTCATGTCCTGAGTGGGAGGCTGGAATACAACGAAGGGCAAGTCAAGGGTCAGTACTGAGAAGTATTGAAAAGATGCCATTTATTCCAGGGCACAAGCAAGTATTTAAACAATATAAAGATAGTGAATGAGAATCTGATTGAAAGATACCAGGACCTCATTGGGGGAGGTGCTACAATAATTATTTATGAGACACAAAAGTTAAAAATTGACAACAGGAAATAACAGGACTCCAGGAGGTAGTATAGTCAGCTTGACTGTCTCAGGGTAGAGAATCTGGATAGGTTAGGAATTCTTCTAGGAAACAAGTCTTGCTTTCCACAGTATTGCAGAACTGCTCAAGGATACCAATTGTCATCAAATAACTTCTTTTTTTTTCTTTTCCTTTCTTTTTGAGGAAGATTAGCCCTGAGCTAACTACTGCCAGTCCTCCTCTTTTTGCTGAGGAAGCCTGGCTCTGAGCTAACATCCATGCCCGTCTTCCTCTAGTTTATACGTGGGATGCCTACCACAGCATGGTTGCCAAGCAGTGCCATGTCCACACCCGGGATCCGAACCAGCGAACTCCAGGCCTCCGAGAAGCGGAACGTGCGAACTTAACCGCTGCGCCGCCGGGCCGGCCCCTCATCAAATAACTTCTTGATCTTTAAAAAAATTATTCCATAGGGAGAAAAAGCAAATTAGTGCATGTCAAGAATCATATGGCTCTGCTGAATGATAACAGGAGTGGCCATTCTCTAAGTGAGGTACAGATCAGAGTGCAGGAACAAATGACTAAATGGCTAATACTGTGATCTAGATTTCTGCCTGTGCGGCTGCATGTTTGTTTGGCTTGATGATGTTCTTGCCAATGCAAAAATCTTCTTATTCAGGCAAGTGGGTGGAAATTCACTGCATTAGGGACTAATACCTCCATCAGTGGAGATTCAGCCTCAGGGAATGCAACTAGAATGGTGCGAGTCTGTGCCATCACAATTGCTTAAACAGACACTCTGACATCTTAAGGTCTATCTTATAGGTCCAGCACACAAAGGAGAGCATTATATTCGTAATGTATGTTCTATGAAGCTGAACAAAAATTTTTTCTACTTCACCCAAGAATATATTCAACTTGGATTCAAAAAGGGACCTAAGGGATTTGGTAAACACTGTACTTGGACACCTTTTAACAATCATCCTTAACTGGAGACAATATAAATCACTTTGTAAACTTGAAATCACTAAGATCATCTTCAATACTTAAGACATCTCTTTTAAATCTCTCTTTGAAAGCAATAAGAGTCCCAGTTCTACAAATTTGAGCAGGACATAATAATTGATGACTTTTCTCTCATTTGTATTCCGGGTGTCTTGCCTCCACAGTTAGAAAAAACAAGCTGGAATAATTCCACCTGGTTCTTGGACTCTCTGAAGTTAATTCATGTGAATGATTCTTGAGTTTCGTAAGATCTTCAGTTTGTCTTGAGATGATCTTAGAAATGTTATCTATACAATATTCAGTCTTTGACCAATTGTGAAAGTTAAGCTCTAAGAACTATCTTTATTCTTTGGTTAAATACTTGATATGTAGATTTTAGTTATTGCGTAGAATTACAGCATAGAAATTCTTTCCAAAATATGACAATTATTAATTTAATTAATTATATTGAATAAGTGCATAGATATCTATTTCTCTTAAAAATGTCAATAATTCATACTCCATACCTATTTTCTTTATCTGTGAGCAATATATATTCTGTGGATAAGGAAACTTGAGTTATGAATTTGAGCATATAGTTGAGTTTTAACCTGAGTTAGGTCAAGTTATTTTGCTTTATCTATTTGTGTGCCCTTTTGAGCAAATATTTGAAATTAAATGAATGCATCTTTATCTTAGAAAATTGGTAAATAAAATAACATGTGTAGGTTTCCAAAATGTGCTCATAGCCAGCAAGAAGAGACTGGATAA
>NW_025799002.1:0-2574 GCF_021613505.1 Equus quagga
TTATCCAGTCTCTTCTTGCTGGCTATGAGCACATTTTGGAAACCTACACATGTTATTTTATTTACCAATTTTCTAAGATAAAGATGCATTCATTTAATTTCAAATATTTGCTCAAAAGGGCACACAAATAGATAAAGCAAAATAACTTGACCTAACTCAGGTTAAAACTCAACTATATGCTCAAATTCATAACTCAAGTTTCCTTATCCACAGAATATATATTGCTCACAGATAAAGAAAATAGGTATGGAGTATGAATTATTGACATTTTTAAGAGAAATAGATATCTATGCACTTATTCAATATAATTAATTAAATTAATAATTGTCATATTTTGGAAAGAATTTCTATGCTGTAATTCTACGCAATAACTAAAATCTACATATCAAGTATTTAACCAAAGAATAAAGATAGTTCTTAGAGCTTAACTTTCACAATTGGTCAAAGACTGAATATTGTATAGATAACATTTCTAAGATCATCTCAAGACAAACTGAAGATCTTACGAAACTCAAGAATCATTCACATGAATTAACTTCAGAGAGTCCAAGAACCAGGTGGAATTATTCCAGCTTGTTTTTTCTAACTGTGGAGGCAAGACACCCGGAATACAAATGAGAGAAAAGTCATCAATTATTATGTCCTGCTCAAATTTGTAGAACTGGGACTCTTATTGCTTTCAAAGAGAGATTTAAAAGAGATGTCTTAAGTATTGAAGATGATCTTAGTGATTTCAAGTTTACAAAGTGATTTATATTGTCTCCAGTTAAGGATGATTGTTAAAAGGTGTCCAAGTACAGTGTTTACCAAATCCCTTAGGTCCCTTTTTGAATCCAAGTTGAATATATTCTTGGGTGAAGTAGAAAAAATTTTTGTTCAGCTTCATAGAACATACATTACGAATATAATGCTCTCCTTTGTGTGCTGGACCTATAAGATAGACCTTAAGATGTCAGAGTGTCTGTTTAAGCAATTGTGATGGCACAGACTCGCACCATTCTAGTTGCATTCCCTGAGGCTGAATCTCCACTGATGGAGGTATTAGTCCCTAATGCAGTGAATTTCCACCCACTTGCCTGAATAAGAAGATTTTTGCATTGGCAAGAACATCATCAAGCCAAACAAACATGCAGCCGCACAGGCAGAAATCTAGATCACAGTATTAGCCATTTAGTCATTTGTTCCTGCACTCTGATCTGTACCTCACTTAGAGAATGGCCACTCCTGTTATCATTCAGCAGAGCCATATGATTCTTGACATGCACTAATTTGCTTTTTCTCCCTATGGAATAATTTTTTTAAAGATCAAGAAGTTATTTGATGAGGGGCCGGCCCGGCGGCGCAGCGGTTAAGTTCGCACGTTCCGCTTCTCGGAGGCCTGGAGTTCGCTGGTTCGGATCCCGGGTGTGGACATGGCACTGCTTGGCAACCATGCTGTGGTAGGCATCCCACGTATAAACTAGAGGAAGACGGGCATGGATGTTAGCTCAGAGCCAGGCTTCCTCAGCAAATAGAGGAGGACTGGCAGTAGTTAGCTCAGGGCTAATCTTCCTCAAAAAGAAAGGAAAAGAAAAAAAAAGAAGTTATTTGATGACAATTGGTATCCTTGAGCAGTTCTGCAATACTGTGGAAAGCAAGACTTGTTTCCTAGAAGAATTCCTAACCTATCCAGATTCTCTACCCTGAGACAGTCAAGCTGACTATACTACCTCCTGGAGTCCTGTTATTTCCTGTTGTCAATTTTTAACTTTTGTGTCTCATAAATAATTATTGTAGCACCTCCCCCAATGAGGTCCTGGTATCTTTCAATCAGATTCTCATTCACTATCTTTATATTGTTTAAATACTTGCTTGTGCCCTGGAATAAATGGCATCTTTTCAATACTTCTCAGTACTGACCCTTGACTTGCCCTTCGTTGTATTCCAGCCTCCCACTCAGGACATGAGTATCAGATTATGAAGAAAGAAGCCACAAATGGTTTATTCTTATTCTAATTTCTGCTACTTCAAATTTTCAGCAACGATTGCAACTTTTATCACTTTTAATAGTTGAAGTAGAAGTTCCAGTATTCTTCAGGAATTAGAACTTTTTGAAGAAAGTGTAATTGCTAGTGCTGTAGTCACCCAGCAGTGGGAATGCCATGCTCCAGCATTAACACCTTCAACAGACTCAAGGGTAGTTGAGAGACACACAGAGATTTTGGGAAAGGGAAGGTATTGTTGGAACTTGACATAAAATATCACATTCAGAGACCCATGTTTCTCTGTCAACTATATAATTTTGCATTTTCATGTGGGAAGTTTATTGCTAAAAGTTACAGTTGAGGAAATGTCATTTTCCAACTTGTTAGTCAAATTGTTTTTTAATGACAAAGTGTAATTTAAGTCAGATTAACAAAAATTATCTACAGGAACTTATACACCAAATACAGCCATATTCTAGTACACAGAACACTGAATTGGAGTTTAGAGATTCAAATTGGAATACTTTATCTGCTACTTACAGCTGTGGAACTCTTGAGTATAAGGAATTTACTAATCTTCTCTTAGTCTTATTTGCTCATCTGTTGCCAA
>NW_025799003.1:0-3392 GCF_021613505.1 Equus quagga
GATAGCCCTTTAGGCTGTATAGTCCATTATCATTAAAATTCTAATAGCCGTTTAGTCACTTTAGGACAGTGAGAGAATACATAGACTGTGCACGAGAAGAGTGCTGGTCTAGCAGCACGAAGGGCTCACTTGAGATCCAGTTCGTGTATTTAACATGAAACCAGCTAGTGTGGTCGCTAAATACAATGCAGAGGATGAGGTACAACCTAGTTAAAAATTCACATAATCCTTTACCATTTTCTGAAGACAGGAAAGTCTACAACATCCTCTAGTACCAGATTAAATTGAAGGAGCGACGACGTGAGTGCCACCTCGGAAGATCGCATAAGGGCCAAATTAATCAAAGTGTTGTAGAGTTACAGAAATGGCCATTAAGAAGGCTGCCTAACCTGAGTAAAGGTTGTGAGGCTTGTTCTTCTATCTGCTTAGGAAATCACCCTAGGAATTTGTCTTTATCTGAGCATTTATCATAGCATTGGCTGAGCTTATTTCTCCACAGCCGTGACCAATTTTCCGCTTTTAAAAACATGTATTGTTAGCTCTCTTCAGTAATAAGCTTTTCCTATTCCCTCCAGATTGAGTCTTTGTACTTTTAGTTCTCTCTGAAAGGTCTGAAGAGTGTTGTGCTTCAGCTAAAAGTTCTGTAAAATGTGTATTTGGCACCCTCTGCAAACAAATCTTAAAACATCTCAAATCTGGCAGCCAGCCACCCAGGTGTGAAAGCTGCTAATGGTGCCCCAGGAGCCATCCCCAGAGTATCATTTATTCCTGATTTTATCCCAAAGATTTGCTGCCAACATTTCCTATAATTAACAGGATTCTTCCACTTTATTGTGCCTATGAACGTAAATGTGGTTCAAATCCGTTTTCATGGGACGGATTGTTAACGTCACTTTCTTACAGAGTTTCATTTTCTGCGCAGAGCATGTTACAATCCTAGGACCCCAAGGCTGGCTCACTTTGCCTCTGCTCTTTGGATGACCATGTCCAGTCTAGAGGGCAGGACAGTTACCTAAGTTGACAGACATCTGACAAAGCAGAATTATTACATCATAGATCTAGTCCTTAAAATCTACTGTGTCTTTCCCTAAGAGGAGGACATGTTTTGATACATTTTCACATTTCTTATAGTCCACAAGGTTTTAATAATTACAATACACTCATCTTTTAGCTTGGTTCTGCCTGTTTTATAGAGGCAGCAGGCACAACTTTCAGGGGATTTAAGAGTTGTAGCTATCTCAAGTGGATATTTAAATTTGGGTTTTGACTATTTGGTACACAGAAGAGAAAGCATTAAGATGGAAATTCTCTTGTGACAAAACTCTCATTTTACAATCAGCAAAAATGAGCTGATGTTGATTTTTGCTGACATAGAAATCATATTATTTGTACTTGAAAATACATTTACCACTTCTGATGGCCTTCCTTCCTTTCACTCGATCCAAACTTCCATTTGGTATTATGTGTCTCTCACTGATGAGTTTCCTTAAGCTTCGTTATTGTGAAGTCTAGTGTTGAGGAAATCCTTGAGTTTGTATATCTGAAAGTCTTTACTTCATCTTAGTTTTTGAAAAATGTTTTTGATGCATTGAATTCTAGATGGGAAATCTTTGTTTGAGTACTTTAAAGATGTTGTTCCAGTGTACTATGGTTTACATTGTTTCTGGTGAGAATTTTTATCATTTCTCGGTACATAAAGTGTCTTTTCTCATTGGCTGCTTTTAAAGTTTTCTCTTTATCACTGCTTTTGACCAATTTATTATGATGCAGTTTTAGTGTATTTTTCTTCCCTGATTTTTTGTGCTGTGATTTGTTGGATTATTGGATCCATGGGTTTATAGTTGTCATTAAATTTGGAAAAAGTTTGTCCATTAGTTTTGTAAATATTTTTTCCTGTGTTTTCTGTTAATCTATTCTTTGAGGATTCCAGTTACTCATGTTAGGCTATCTAAAGTTTTTCCATAGCCCACTGGTAGTCTTTGTATTTGTTTTTCAGTCCCCTTGTTCTTTGTTTCCCATTTTAGATAGTTTCTATTGCTGTTTCTTAGAGTTACTAACCTTTTCTGCTGCAGTGTCCAATCTTCTGCAGTGTCCAATTTTCTGTTAATCTGCCATTAATTTTCTGTTAATCTGCCATAACTGAAACCTTTTGCATTTCAGTTATTGTATTTTCATCACTAGAATTTCAACTGAATCTTATTTGTATGTCCCATGTCTCTACTTACCAATCTTGTCTCCACTTTCTTGAAAATACTTAATATAATTATAGCAATTGTTTTCATATACCAACTTACTAATTTTATAGTCACTGTAATTTTTTGGTTTGTTTACATTGGTTATTTTTCTCCCATATGGTAGATTATTTATCCCTTTATCTTTGCATACTTGTTAATTTCTTTTTGTTAAGATTATGATAGTTAACAAGCTTGTGAAATTACAGTTGTACATTATTGTTAGTCATGTTGTAGGTACACCACTTCACACTTTGTGCCCTCCCCCCAACCCCCCTTTCCCCTGGTAACCACCAATCAGTTCTCTTTGTCTATATGTTAACTTCCACCTATGAGTGGAGTCATACAGGGGTTGTCTTTCTCTATCTGGTTTATTTCACTCAACATAATACCCTCAAGGTCCATCCATGTTGTTGTGAATGGGACAATTTTGTCCTTTTTATGCCTAAGTAGTAGTCCATTTATATATATATACCATGTCTTCTTTATCTAATCATCAGTTACTGGGCACTTAGGTTGATTCCATGTCTTGGCTATTGTGAATAATGCTGCAATGAACATAGGGGTGCATGGGACTTTTGGAATTGCTGATTTCAGCTTCTTAGGATACCCAGTAGTGGGATGACTGGGTCACAAGGTATTTCTATTTTTAACTTTTTGAGAAATCTCCATACTGTTTTCCAGAGTGGCTGCACCAGTTTGCCTTCCCACCAACAGTGTATGAGGGTTCCTCTTTCTCCACAGCCTGTCCAACATTTGTCACTCTTGGTGTTGGATAGTTTTGCCATTCTAACAGGTGTAAGGTGATATCTTAGTGTAGTTTTGATTTGCATTTCACTGGTGATTAGTGATGATGAGCAACTTTTCATGTGTCTATTGGCCATCCCTATTTCTTCTTTGGAGAAATGTCTGTTCATGTCTCTTGCCCATTTTTAGATCGGGTTTTTTGATTTTTTTGTTGTTGAGCTGTGTGAGTTCTTTATGTGTTATGGAGATTAACCCTTTGTTAGATAAATAACCTGTAAATATTTTTTCCCAATTAGCGGGCTGTTTTTTTGTTTCAATCTTGTTTTCCCTGCCTTGAAGAAGCTCTTTAGTCTGATGAAGTCCAATGTGTTTTTTCTTTCTATTGTTTCCCTTGTCTGAGGGGTTATGGTGTCC
>NW_025799004.1:0-3391 GCF_021613505.1 Equus quagga
GGACACCATAACCCCTCAGACAAGGGAAACAATAGAAAGAAAAAACAAATTGGACTTCATCAGACTAAAGAGCTTCTTCAAGGCAGGGAAAACAAGATTGAAACAAAAAAACAGCCCGCTAATTGGGAAAAAATATTTACAGGTTATTTATCTAACAAAGGGTTAATCTCCATAACACATAAAGAACTCACACAGCTCAACAACAAAAAAATCAAAAAACCCGATCTAAAAATGGGCAAGAGACATGAACAGACATTTCTCCAAAGAAGAAATAGGGATGGCCAATAGACACATGAAAAGTTGCTCATCATCACTAATCACCAGTGAAATGCAAATCAAAACTACACTAAGATATCACACCTGTTAGAATGGCAAAAATATCCAACACCAAGAGTGACAAATGTTGGACAGGCTGTAGAGAAAGAGGAACCCTCATACACTGTTGGTGGGAAGGCAAACTGGTGCAGCCACTATGGAAAATAGTATGGAGATTTCTCAAAAAGTTAAAAATAGAAATACCTTGTGACCCAGTCATCCCACTACTGGGTATCTATCCTAAGAACCTGAAATCAGCAATCCCAAAAGTCCCATGCACCCCTATGTTCATTGCAGCATTATTCACAATAGTCAAGACATGGAACCAACCTAAGTGCCCAGTAACTGATGATTGGATAAAGAAGACATGGTATATATATATAAATGGAATACTACTTAGGCATAAAAAGGACAAAATTGTCCCATTCACAACAACATGGATGGACCTTGAGGGTATTATGTTGAGTGAAATAAACCAGATAGAGAAAGACAACCCCTGTATGACTCCACTCATAGGTGGAAGTTAACATATAGACAAAGAGAACTGATTGGTGGTTACCAGGGGAAAGGGGGGTTGGGGGGAGGGCACAAAGTGTGAAGTGGTGTACCTACAACATGACTAACAATAATGTACAACTGTAATTTCACAAGCTTGTTAACTATCATAATCTTAACAAAAAGAAATTAACAAGTATGCAAAGATAAAGGGATAAATAATCTACCATATGGGAGAAAAATAACCAATGTAAACAAACCAAAAAATTACAGTGACTATAAAATTAGTAAGTTGGTATATGAAAACAATTGCTATAATTATATTAAGTATTTTCAAGAAAGTGGAGACAAGATTGGTAAGTAGAGACATGGGCCATACAAATAAGATTCAGTTGAAATTCTAGTGGTGAAAATACAATAACTGAAATGCAAAAGGTTTCAGTTATCGCAGATTAACAGAAAATTAATGGCAGATTAACAGAAAATTGGACACTGCAGAAGATTGGACACTGCAGCAGAAAAGGTTAGTAACTCTAAGAAACAGCAATAGAAACTATCTAAAATGAGAAACAAAGAACAAGGGGACTGAAAAACAAATACAAAGACTACCAGTGGGCTATGGAAAAACTTTAGATAGCCTAACATGAGTAACTGGAATCCTCAAAGAATAGATTAACAGAAAACACAGGAAAAAATATTTACAAAACTAATGGACAAACTTTTTCCAAATTTAATGACAACTATAAACCCATGGATCCAATAATCCAACAAATCACAGCACAAAAAATCAGGGAAGAAAAATACACTAAAACTGCATCATAATAAATTGGTCAAAAGCAGTGATAAAGAGAAAACTTTAAAAGCAGCCAATGAGAAAAGACACTTTATGTACCGAGAAATGATAAAAATTCTCACCAGAAACAATGTAAACCATAGTACACTGGAACAACATCTTTAAAGTACTCAAACAAAGATTTCCCATCTAGAATTCAATGCATCAAAAACATTTTTCAAAAACTAAGATGAAGTAAAGACTTTCAGATATACAAACTCAAGGATTTCCTCAACACTAGACTTCACAATAACGAAGCTTAAGGAAACTCATCAGTGAGAGACACATAATACCAAATGGAAGTTTGGATCGAGTGAAAGGAAGGAAGGCCATCAGAAGTGGTAAATGTATTTTCAAGTACAAATAATATGATTTCTATGTCAGCAAAAATCAACATCAGCTCATTTTTGCTGATTGTAAAATGAGAGTTTTGTCACAAGAGAATTTCCATCTTAATGCTTTCTCTTCTGTGTACCAAATAGTCAAAACCCAAATTTAAATATCCACTTGAGATAGCTACAACTCTTAAATCCCCTGAAAGTTGTGCCTGCTGCCTCTATAAAACAGGCAGAACCAAGCTAAAAGATGAGTGTATTGTAATTATTAAAACCTTGTGGACTATAAGAAATGTGAAAATGTATCAAAACATGTCCTCCTCTTAGGGAAAGACACAGTAGATTTTAAGGACTAGATCTATGATGTAATAATTCTGCTTTGTCAGATGTCTGTCAACTTAGGTAACTGTCCTGCCCTCTAGACTGGACATGGTCATCCAAAGAGCAGAGGCAAAGTGAGCCAGCCTTGGGGTCCTAGGATTGTAACATGCTCTGCGCAGAAAATGAAACTCTGTAAGAAAGTGACGTTAACAATCCGTCCCATGAAAACGGATTTGAACCACATTTACGTTCATAGGCACAATAAAGTGGAAGAATCCTGTTAATTATAGGAAATGTTGGCAGCAAATCTTTGGGATAAAATCAGGAATAAATGATACTCTGGGGATGGCTCCTGTGGCACCATTAGCAGCTTTCACACCTGGGTGGCTGGCTGCCAGATTTGAGATGTTTTGAGATTTGTTTGCAGAGGGTGCCAAATACACATTTTACAGAACTTTTAGCTGAAGCACAACACTCTTCAGACCTTTCAGAGAGAACTAAAAGTACAAAGACTCAATCTGGAGGGAATAGGAAAAGCTTATTACTGAAGAGAGCTAACAATACATGTTTTTAAAAGTGGAAAATTGGTCACGGCTGTGGACAAATAAGCTCAGCCAATACTATGATAAATGCTCAGATAAAGACAAATTCCCCGGGTGATTTCCTAAGCAGATAGAGGAACAAGCCTCACAACCTTTACTCAGATTAGGCAGCCTTCTTAATGGCCATTTCTGTAACTCTACAACACTTTGATTAATTTGGCCCTTATGCGATCTTCCGAGGTGGCACTCACGTCGTCGCTCCTTCAATTTAATCTGGTACTAGAGGATGTTGTAGACTTTCCTGTCTTCAGAAAATGGTAAAGGATTATGTGAATTTTTAACTAGGTTGTACCTCATCCTCTGCATTGTATTTAGCGACCACAGTAGCTGGTTTCATGTTAAATACACGAACTGGATCTCAAGTGAGCCCTTCGTGCTGCTAGACCAGCACTCTTCTCATGCACAGTCTATGTATTCTCTCACTGTCCTAAAGTGACTAAACGGCTATTAGAATTTTAATGATAATGGACTATACAGCCTAAAGGGCTATC
>NW_025799005.1:0-3391 GCF_021613505.1 Equus quagga
GATAGCCCTTTAGGCTGTATAGTCCATTATCATTAAAATTCTAATAGCCGTTTAGTCACTTTAGGACAGTGAGAGAATACATAGACTGTGCATGAGAAGAGTGCTGGTCTAGCAGCACGAAGGGCTCACTTGAGATCCAGTTCGTGTATTTAACATGAAACCAGCTACTGTGGTCGCTAAATACAATGCAGAGGATGAGGTACAACCTAGTTAAAAATTCACATAATCCTTTACCATTTTCTGAAGACAGGAAAGTCTACAACATCCTCTAGTACCAGATTAAATTGAAGGAGCGACGACGTGAGTGCCACCTCGGAAGATCGCATAAGGGCCAAATTAATCAAAGTGTTGTAGAGTTACAGAAATGGCCATTAAGAAGGCTGCCTAATCTGAGTAAAGGTTGTGAGGCTTGTTCCTCTATCTGCTTAGGAAATCACCCGGGGAATTTGTCTTTATCTGAGCATTTATCATAGTATTGGCTGAGCTTATTTGTCCACAGCCGTGACCAATTTTCCACTTTTAAAAACATGTATTGTTAGCTCTCTTCAGTAATAAGCTTTTCCTATTCCCTCCAGATTGAGTCTTTGTACTTTTAGTTCTCTCTGAAAGGTCTGAAGAGTGTTGTGCTTCAGCTAAAAGTTCTGTAAAATGTGTATTTGGCACCCTCTGCAAACAAATCTCAAAACATCTCAAATCTGGCAGCCAGCCACCCAGGTGTGAAAGCTGCTAATGGTGCCACAGGAGCCATCCCCAGAGTATCATTTATTCCTGATTTTATCCCAAAGATTTGCTGCCAACATTTCCTATAATTAACAGGATTCTTCCACTTTATTGTGCCTATGAACGTAAATGTGGTTCAAATCCGTTTTCATGGGACGGATTGTTAACGTCACTTTCTTACAGAGTTTCATTTTCTGCGCAGAGCATGTTACAATCCTAGGACCCCAAGGCTGGCTCACTTTGCCTCTGCTCTTTGGATGACCATGTCCAGTCTAGAGGGCAGGACAGTTACCTAAGTTGACAGACATCTGACAAAGCAGAATTATTACATCATAGATCTAGTCCTTAAAATCTACTGTGTCTTTCCCTAAGAGGAGGACATGTTTTGATACATTTTCACATTTCTTATAGTCCACAAGGTTTTAATAATTACAATACACTCATCTTTTAGCTTGGTTCTGCCTGTTTTATAGAGGCAGCAGGCACAACTTTCAGGGGATTTAAGAGTTGTAGCTATCTCAAGTGGATATTTAAATTTGGGTTTTGACTATTTGGTACACAGAAGAGAAAGCATTAAGATGGAAATTCTCTTGTGACAAAACTCTCATTTTACAATCAGCAAAAATGAGCTGATGTTGATTTTTGCTGACATAGAAATCATATTATTTGTACTTGAAAATACATTTACCACTTCTGATGGCCTTCCTTCCTTTCACTCGATCCAAACTTCCATTTGGTATTATGTGTCTCTCACTGATGAGTTTCCTTAAGCTTCGTTATTGTGAAGTCTAGTGTTGAGGAAATCCTTGAGTTTGTATATCTGAAAGTCTTTACTTCATCTTAGTTTTTGAAAAATGTTTTTGATGCATTGAATTCTAGATGGGAAATCTTTGTTTGAGTACTTTAAAGATGTTGTTCCAGTGTACTATGGTTTACATTGTTTCTGGTGAGAATTTTTATCATTTCTCGGTACATAAAGTGTCTTTTCTCATTGGCTGCTTTTAAAGTTTTCTCTTTATCACTGCTTTTGACCAATTTATTATGATGCAGTTTTAGTGTATTTTTCTTCCCTGATTTTTTGTGCTGTGATTTGTTGGATTATTGGATCCATGGGTTTATAGTTGTCATTAAATTTGGAAAAAGTTTGTCCATTAGTTTTGTAAATATTTTTTCCTGTGTTTTCTGTTAATCTATTCTTTGAGGATTCCAGTTACTCATGTTAGGCTATCTAAAGTTTTTCCATAGCCCACTGGTAGTCTTTGTATTTGTTTTTCAGTCCCCTTGTTCTTTGTTTCTCATTTTAGATAGTTTCTATTGCTGTTTCTTAGAGTTACTAACCTTTTCTGCTGCAGTGTCCAATCTTCTGCAGTGTCCAATTTTCTGTTAATCTGCCATTAATTTTCTGTTAATCTGCGATAACTGAAACCTTTTGCATTTCAGTTATTGTATTTTCACCACTAGAATTTCAACTGAATCTTATTTGTATGGCCCATGTCTCTACTTACCAATCTTGTCTCCACTTTCTTGAAAATACTTAATATAATTATAGCAATTGTTTTCATATACCAACTTACTAATTTTATAGTCACTGTAATTTTTTGGTTTGTTTACATTGGTTATTTTTCTCCCATATGGTAGATTATTTATCCCTTTATCTTTGCATACTTGTTAATTTCTTTTTGTTAAGATTATGATAGTTAACAAGCTTGTGAAATTACAGTTGTACATTATTGTTAGTCATGTTGTAGGTACACCACTTCACACTTTGTGCCCTCCCCCCAACCCCCCTTTCCCCTGGTAACCACCAATCAGTTCTCTTTGTCTATATGTTAACTTCCACCTATGAGTGGAGTCATACAGGGGTTGTCTTTCTCTATCTGGTTTATTTCACTCAACATAATACCCTCAAGGTCCATCCATGTTGTTGTGAATGGGACAATTTTGTCCTTTTTATGCCTAAGTAGTATTCCATTTATATATATATACCATGTCTTCTTTATCCAATCATCAGTTACTGGGCACTTAGGTTGGTTCCATGTCTTGACTATTGTGAATAATGCTGCAATGAACATAGGGGTGCATGGGACTTTTGGGATTGCTGATTTCAGGTTCTTAGGATAGATACCCAGTAGTGGGATGACTGGGTCACAAGGTATTTCTATTTTTAACTTTTTGAGAAATCTCCATACTATTTTCCATAGTGGCTGCACCAGTTTGCCTTCCCACCAACAGTGTATGAGGGTTCCTCTTTCTCTACAGCCTGTCCAACATTTGTCACTCTTGGTGTTGGATATTTTTGCCATTCTAACAGGTGTGATATCTTAGTGTAGTTTTGATTTGCATTTCACTGGTGATTAGTGATGATGAGCAACTTTTCATGTGTCTATTGGCCATCCCTATTTCTTCTTTGGAGAAATGTCTGTTCATGTCTCTTGCCCATTTTTAGATCGGGTTTTTTGATTTTTTTGTTGTTGAGCTGTGTGAGTTCTTTATGTGTTATGGAGATTAACCCTTTGTTAGATAAATAACCTGTAAATATTTTTTCCCAATTAGCGGGCTGTTTTTTTGTTTCAATCTTGTTTTCCCTGCCTTGAAGAAGCTCTTTAGTCTGATGAAGTCCAATTTGTTTTTTCTTTCTATTGTTTCCCTTGTCTGAGGGGTTATGGTGTCC
>NW_025799006.1:0-1073 GCF_021613505.1 Equus quagga
ATTACCTTCGTCTTTTTCCTCAGTCTCCACAATGACTTTACTTTCTATTTTACAGAGAAATCTTGAAACAATCAGAAAAGAATTTCACTACCATAAAAATGAATATCAATGTAATCTATAAAGCTGTATGTCATCTTGACCCACCACCCTGTCTCTGACATCATCTCTTCCTACTCTCTAAGTTTCCACTTCACTGGCCAGCTTACTGTTCCTCAAACCCACCAGGCACACTTGTTCGAGCAGATATTCACATGGCTGACCCCCTCACCTTCTTCAAATATTTATGCAAATGTGATGCCCTTCATGAAGACTACCCTGACCATCTATTTAAAAGTACAGAACTTCCCCTGGCCCTGATCATCCTTATTACTTTCCTCTGTGTTTTATTTTTCCACAGTACGTGTAAACTACTAATGAAATATGCAATCTACTCTGTGTTAGTTTATTATTTTCTCTCTCCCTCTCTAGAGTCTAAGCTCTGGAGGTCAAGGATCTTTCTATATTCTGTTCACTGATTCATCTCAAACACTTAAAATATGCCTGGCATATAATAGTTATTCAATAATTATTTGTGGAAAGAATAAATAAACTTATAAAATGTGTAGAACCAAAGTATGAAAAACCTTGTTAGACCCAGATTTTTGTTAATATATTGTGAAAATAAATTAAACTAAAATTAAACAATCTGCACTAGTCTTTGAGTCACCAAAGCACTTGCAGAACTCTTTGAAATTTTTTCAAAATACCATATTGTGTATAAATTACTATAAACCATATGAATATTTTTATGTATTTTTAAATATTGGTTTCTTAGTATATTTGGAAAATTGACCATCAGATAAAATGCTCACTGTATTACCACATCTTTAGCAAAATGGCTTATAATTCAGTGCTAGGAACTAAGGAGAGAAACTATTCCAGTTTCCACGGAATTTGTATTCTGTTCCTTTTTTACCTTTACTACCTTAATAAAGCCTTTAAAAATCTCCTTCTATAAAATGTTTGATTCTTTCTTGTGAGCAGCTTTAGTTCATATTTTAAACTTAATACAAGTTGGCTTCTTTGACCTCCAT
>NW_025799007.1:0-1073 GCF_021613505.1 Equus quagga
ATGGAGGTCAAAGAAGCCAACTTGTATTAAGTTTAAAATATGAACTAAAGCTGCTCACAAGAAAGAATCAAACATTTTATAGAAGGAGATTTTTAAAGGCTTTATTAAGGTAGTAAAGGTAAAAAAGGAACAGAATACAAATTCCGTGGAAACTGGAATAGTTTCTCTCCTTAGTTCCTAGCACTGAATTATAAGCCATTTTGCTAAAGATGTGGTAATACAGTGAGCATTTTATCTGATGGTCAATTTTCCAAATATACTAAGAAACCAATATTTAAAAATACATAAAAATATTCATATGGTTTATAGTAATTTATACACAATATGGTATTTTGAAAAAATTTCAAAGAGTTCTGCAAGTGCTTTGGTGACTCAAAGACTAGTGCAGATTGTTTAATTTTAGTTTAATTTATTTTCACAATATATTAACAAAAATCTGGGTCTAACAAGGTTTTTCATACTTTGGTTCTACACATTTTATAAGTTTATTTATTCTTTCCACAAATAATTATTGAATAACTATTATATGCCAGGCATATTTTAAGTGTTTGAGATGAATCAGTGAACAGAATATAGAAAGATCCTTGACCTCCAGAGCTTAGACTCTAGAGAGGGAGAGAGAAAATAATAAACTAACACAGAGTAGATTGCATATTTCATTAGTAGTTTACACGTACTGTGGAAAAATAAAACACAGAGGAAAGTAATAAGGATGATCAGGGCCAGGGGAAGTTCTGTACTTTTAAATAGATGGTCAGGGTAGTCTTCATGAAGGGCATCACATTTGCATAAATATTTGAAGAAGGTGAGGGGGTCAGCCATGTGAATATCTGCTCGAACAAGTGTGCCTGGTGGGTTTGAGGAACAGTAAGCTGGCCAGTGAAGTGGAAACTTAGAGAGTAGGAAGAGATGATGTCAGAGACAGGGTGGTGGGTCAAGATGACATACAGCTTTATAGATTACATTGATATTCATTTTTATGGTAGTGAAATTCTTTTCTGATTGTTTCAAGATTTCTCTGTAAAATAGAAAGTAAAGTCATTGTGGAGACTGAGGAAAAAGACGAAGGTAAT
>NW_025799008.1:0-1073 GCF_021613505.1 Equus quagga
ATGGAGGTCAAAGAAGCCAACTTGTATTAAGTTTAAAATATGAACTAAAGCTGCTCACAAGAAAGAATCAAACATTTTATAGAAGGAGATTTTTAAAGGCTTTATTAAGGTAGTAAAGGTAAAAAAGGAACAGAATACAAATTCCGTGGAAACTGGAATAGTTTCTCTCCTTAGTTCCTAGCACTGAATTATAAGCCATTTTGCTAAAGATGTGGTAATACAGTGAGCATTTTATCTGATGGTCAATTTTCCAAATATACTAAGAAACCAATATTTAAAAATACATAAAAATATTCATATGGTTTATAGTAATTTATACACAATATGGTATTTTGAAAAAATTTCAAAGAGTTCTGCAAGTGCTTTGGTGACTCAAAGACTAGTGCAGATTGTTTAATTTTAGTTTAATTTATTTTCACAATATATTAACAAAAATCTGGGTCTAACAAGGTTTTTCATACTTTGGTTCTACACATTTTATAAGTTTATTTATTCTTTCCACAAATAATTATTGAATAACTATTATATGCCAGGCATATTTTAAGTGTTTGAGATGAATCAGTGAACAGAATATAGAAAGATCCTTGACCTCCAGAGCTTAGACTCTAGAGAGGGAGAGAGAAAATAATAAACTAACACAGAGTAGATTGCATATTTCATTAGTAGTTTACACGTACTGTGGAAAAATAAAACACAGAGGAAAGTAATAAGGATGATCAGGGCCAGGGGAAGTTCTGTACTTTTAAATAGATGGTCAGGGTAGTCTTCATGAAGGGCATCACATTTGCATAAATATTTGAAGAAGGTGAGGGGGTCAGCCATGTGAATATCTGCTCGAACAAGTGTGCCTGGTGGGTTTGAGGAACAGTAAGCTGGCCAGTGAAGTGGAAACTTAGAGAGTAGGAAGAGATGATGTCAGAGACAGGGTGGTGGGTCAAGATGACATACAGCTTTATAGATTACATTGATATTCATTTTTATGGTAGTGAAATTCTTTTCTGATTGTTTCAAGATTTCTCTGTAAAATAGAAAGTAAAGTCATTGTGGAGACTGAGGAAAAAGACGAAGGTAAT
>NW_025799009.1:0-2749 GCF_021613505.1 Equus quagga
TTTCATCTACTTTTGTGAAATTGCTTTGATAATTCAAGATCATTTGCGTTTCCATATAAATTTCAGAATCAGCTTGTCAGTGTGCCAACAAACCTGCTGGAATTTGGAATGGGACTGTAATAGATCTGTGGATCCCTTTGGGGAGAATTGACGTCTAAAGCATCTTGAGTTTTCCAATCCACAACAAGTTTCTCTCTCCATTAATTGAGTTCTTTAATTTCTCGAAGTATTGTTCTGTAGTTTTCACTGGACCTTTCTTACACATATTTTGTCTGGTAAGATAATGCAGTGAGAGAATTGGTCAAAAGACTTGAGGAAATACTTCTCAAAAGAAGATATGCTAATGGCCAAAAAGCACATGAAAAGTTGCTCAACTCTGTCGTCCGGGAAATAAATTCATCCTGCAATGGTTCCCATTCCCCATCCATCAGCATGACTAAAATTAAAGAGACTGGAAATACCACATGTGGTGAGGGTGCAAAGCAACTAGAAATCTCTTGCACTTGTGGGAATGAAAAATGGCACAACCACTTGGAACAGCTGCACCACAGGTAAACACACACCAGTCACGGAAAAGCCACTCCACTCCTAGGTGTTTACGCAATATGTTCACACAACAATCCGCACACGAATATCCACAATAGCTTTATTCATAATGGCCAAAACCTGGGAACTGCACAGATGTCCATTAATAGACGAATGTATAAATAGACACGATACAGCCAGACAAAGGAATACCCCTTAGCAATACAAAGGCATGAACTGTTCATGCGTGGAGTAACGTGGATGGATTTTAAAGTCATTATGCTGCATGAAGAAGTGCAGACATGAAAGAGTACATGTATGGTTCCATTATATAAAGTCGTTAAGAATGCAAACCCATCTGTAATGACCGTGTTGCCTGGGGCTGGGGGTTGAGGGAGTGATGGACTGCAAAGGGGCGCAAGGAAGGTCACGAGCTAATGGAAATGCCCTGCGTCATGACGGTGGCAGTAGTTTCATTAGTGTATAGTCCGTCAGATGCATTTAATTGTATCCTTTAAAGTGGTGCAGCCTATTGTACCTAAATTATACCTCAGCAGCGTTCATATCATAATCGGTTGTATTTCTCCATTCTAGCCATGAGTTACTGAGAAAATGAAATTCAGTAAAACAGTATAAAGATTACCATCCACAATCATTAAACGCCTTAGAACACGTATAATAAAGACCCCTGAAAACTATTACTGAGAGAAATTAAAGAAGATCTAAATAAATCGACCCAAATCTATGAAATTCATAGACTGGAAGCTTCAATATTGTTAGAATGACAGACCAACATTATCCCAATTAATATTGCAGCAGGCATTTTTTGGGTAGATTTTCAAGCTAATTCTAAAGTGTATATGGAAGTGAAAGTACCTAGAATAGCGAAGACAACCTTGAAGGAGAATTAAGTTGGAGGACACACTCTACTACATTTCAAAATTCACTTTAAAGCTATAATAATTACAACATTGTAATATTGGTGCAAGTAAACACAACACAAGCAAATCAATGTGAAAGAGTCAAGAGTAAAATATTTACCCACATACACACACAATTATTTGATGTTTTTTTTTTTTTTAATAAAGTCACCAATACGTTTCACTGGGGAAATCAAAGACTTTTCCATAAAAAGTGTTAGAAAAAATGAATATTTATTTAAAAATAAGTTAATATGAAAAACCACGTCCAACCGTACATTGAAGTTAATTGGAGATGTGAAAGTTAAACCTATAAAGCCTTTGAAAAAAATGCGAATATTTTCATGAACCATGAAGAGGCAAAAATTTCTTAGGCACAATACCCAGGAACTCGCTATAGATGAAAAATGGATCAAAGTGGATTTCATAAAGTATCGATTCTTTAGCTTATCAGACATGACTATTTAAAAAGTGTAAAAGCAATTCATAGACTAGGAATAATTACTTGCAATACTTATATCTGATGAGGAACAGTAAATCCTATAAAGTCAGAAGGAAAATTACAAACAACCTCATTTATTAATGAGCAGATTAGAAAAGCCACTTGGCATAATAAGAGAGTCACTTGGCCAGTAAGCTTTGGAAAACCGAGATGGCAAACCACTACACAGCCTGCAGGATGGCTAAAATTAAAAAGACTGAGAATACGAAGTGTTGGGGACTATACTAGAGAGACTGGAAGTGTCCTGTATTTGGGGGGAAATGTGAAAGGATACAACTCCTTTGCGAGAGTCTGTGTCAGTTTCGACCCTTTCCCCAGGCAATTCTGTTCCTAGGTGTATGTACCCAGGAGACGGGGTATCTCCACAAGTGAATGTCCCCACCAAAACTCATATATGAATATTCACAGTTGCTTCATGCATAATAACCAAAAATGAATCTGTCCATCATCGGAAAAATGGGTAATGAAATTGTGCTATAACCATAAAAGAGAATATTTCTTGGCAAGTAAAAAACCGAGTTATTGACATGGTAGCCTGTCAAGATTGAACCTCCAAACCAGATATTGAGGGAAAGAACACAGAACGAAAGAGAGATACTGCATCATTGCATTTATAGGAAGGGCAAAAATAAGCAAAATTAATCTACGGTGAGAGAACGCAGAATAGTTTCTCTGTGGGGGATGGGTCTTGACTGGCAGGGAGTGCGACAGAAGTCTTGGGGGTGATGGAAAATGTTCTGTTTCCTGGTCTGGGTGGTGATTACACAAGGCCTGTGCATGCTAAATTCATGGAGCTGTACTC
>NW_025799010.1:0-2749 GCF_021613505.1 Equus quagga
GAGTACAGCTCCATGAATTTAGCATGCACAGGCCTTGTGTAATCACCACCCAGACCAGGAAACAGAACATTTTCCATCACCCCCAAGACTTCTGTCGCACTCCCTGCCAGTCAAGACCCATCCCCCACAGAGAAACTATTCTGCGTTCTCTCACCGTAGATTAATTTTGCTTATTTTTGCCCTTCCTATAAATGCAATGATGCAGTATCTCTCTTTCGTTCTGTGTTCTTTCCCTCAATATCTGGTTTGGAGGTTCAATCTTGACAGGCTACCATGTCAATAACTTGGTTTTTTACTTGCCAAGAAATATTCTCTTTTATGGTTATAGCACAATTTCATTACCCATTTTTCCGATGATGGACAGATTCATTTTTGGTTATTATGCATGAAGCAACTGTGAATATTCATATATGAGTTTTGGTGGGGACATTCACTTGTGGAGATACCCCGTCTCCTGGGTACATACACCTAGGAACAGAATTGCCTGGGGAAAGGGTCGAAACTGACACAGACTCTCGCAAAGGAGTTGTATCCTTTCACATTTCCCCCCAAATACAGGACACTTCCAGTCTCTCTAGTATAGTCCCCAACACTTCGTATTCTCAGTCTTTTTAATTTTAGCCATCCTGCAGGCTGTGTAGTGGTTTGCCATCTCGGTTTTCCAAAGCTTACTGGCCAAGTGACTCTCTTATTATGCCAAGTGGCTTTTCTAATCTGCTCATTAATAAATGAGGTTGTTTGTAATTTTCCTTCTGACTTTATAGGATTTACTGTTCCTCATCAGATATAAGTATTGCAAGTAATTATTCCTAGTCTATGAATTGCTTTTACACTTTTTAAATAGTCATGTCTGATAAGCTAAAGAATCGATACTTTATGAAATCCACTTTGATCCATTTTTCATCTATAGCGAGTTCCTGGGTATTGTGCCTAAGAAATTTTTGCCTCTTCATGGTTCATGAAAATATTCGCATTTTTTTCAAAGGCTTTATAGGTTTAACTTTCACATCTCCAATTAACTTCAATGTACGGTTGGACGTGGTTTTTCATATTAACTTATTTTTAAATAAATATTCATTTTTTCTAACACTTTTTATGGAAAAGTCTTTGATTTCCCCAGTGAAACGTATTGGTGACTTTATTAAAAAAAAAAAAAACATCAAATAATTGTGTGTGTATGTGGGTAAATATTTTACTCTTGACTCTTTCACATTGATTTGCTTGTGTTGTGTTTACTTGCACCAATATTACAATGTTGTAATTATTATAGCTTTAAAGTGAATTTTGAAATGTAGTAGAGTGTGTCCTCCAACTTAATTCTCCTTCAAGGTTGTCTTCGCTATTCTAGGTACTTTCACTTCCATATACACTTTAGAATTAGCTTGAAAATCTACCCAAAAAATGCCTGCTGCAATATTAATTGGGATAATGTTGGTCTGTCATTCTAACAATATTGAAGCTTCCAGTCTATGAATTTCATAGATTTGGGTCGATTTATTTAGATCTTCTTTAATTTCTCTCAGTAATAGTTTTCAGGGGTCTTTATTATACGTGTTCTAAGGCGTTTAATGATTGTGGATGGTAATCTTTATACTGTTTTACTGAATTTCATTTTCTCAGTAACTCATGGCTAGAATGGAGAAATACAACCGATTATGATATGAACGCTGCTGAGGTATAATTTAGGTACAATAGGCTGCACCACTTTAAAGGATACAATTAAATGCATCTGACGGACTATACACTAATGAAACTACTGCCACCGTCATGACGCAGGGCATTTCCATTAGCTCGTGACCTTCCTTGCGCCCCTTTGCAGTCCATCACTCCCTCAACCCCCAGCCCCAGGCAACACGGTCATTACAGATGGGTTTGCATTCTTAACGACTTTATATAATGGAACCATACATGTACTCTTTCATGTCTGCACTTCTTCATGCAGCATAATGACTTTAAAATCCATCCACGTTACTCCACGCATGAACAGTTCATGCCTTTGTATTGCTAAGGGGTATTCCTTTGTCTGGCTGTATCGTGTCTATTTATACATTCGTCTATTAATGGACATCTGTGCAGTTCCCAGGTTTTGGCCATTATGAATAAAGCTATTGTGGATATTCGTGTGCGGATTGTTGTGTGAACATATTGCGTAAACACCTAGGAGTGGAGTGGCTTTTCCGTGACTGGTGTGTGTTTACCTGTGGTGCAGCTGTTCCAAGTGGTTGTGCCATTTTTCATTCCCACAAGTGCAAGAGATTTCTAGTTGCTTTGCACCCTCACCACATGTGGTATTTCCAGTCTCTTTAATTTTAGTCATGCTGATGGATGGGGAATGGGAACCATTGCAGGATGAATTTATTTCCCGGACGACAGAGTTGAGCAACTTTTCATGTGCTTTTTGGCCATTAGCATATCTTCTTTTGAGAAGTATTTCCTCAAGTCTTTTGACCAATTCTCTCACTGCATTATCTTACCAGACAAAATATGTGTAAGAAAGGTCCAGTGAAAACTACAGAACAATACTTCGAGAAATTAAAGAACTCAATTAATGGAGAGAGAAACTTGTTGTGGATTGGAAAACTCAAGATGCTTTAGACGTCAATTCTCCCCAAAGGGATCCACAGATCTATTACAGTCCCATTCCAAATTCCAGCAGGTTTGTTGGCACACTGACAAGCTGATTCTGAAATTTATATGGAAACGCAAATGATCTTGAATTATCAAAGCAATTTCACAAAAGTAGATGAAA
>NW_025799011.1:0-2749 GCF_021613505.1 Equus quagga
TTTCATCTACTTTTGTGAAATTGCTTTGATAATTCAAGATCATTTGCGTTTCCATATAAATTTCAGAATCAGCTTGTCAGTGTGCCAACAAACCTGCTGGAATTTGGAATGGGACTGTAATAGATCTGTGGATCCCTTTGGGGAGAATTGACGTCTAAAGCATCTTGAGTTTTCCAATCCACAACAAGTTTCTCTCTCCATTAATTGAGTTCTTTAATTTCTCGAAGTATTGTTCTGTAGTTTTCACTGGACCTTTCTTACACATATTTTGTCTGGTAAGATAATGCAGTGAGAGAATTGGTCAAAAGACTTGAGGAAATACTTCTCAAAAGAAGATATGCTAATGGCCAAAAAGCACATGAAAAGTTGCTCAACTCTGTCGTCCGGGAAATAAATTCATCCTGCAATGGTTCCCATTCCCCATCCATCAGCATGACTAAAATTAAAGAGACTGGAAATACCACATGTGGTGAGGGTGCAAAGCAACTAGAAATCTCTTGCACTTGTGGGAATGAAAAATGGCACAACCACTTGGAACAGCTGCACCACAGGTAAACACACACCAGTCACGGAAAAGCCACTCCACTCCTAGGTGTTTACGCAATATGTTCACACAACAATCCGCACACGAATATCCACAATAGCTTTATTCATAATGGCCAAAACCTGGGAACTGCACAGATGTCCATTAATAGACGAATGTATAAATAGACACGATACAGCCAGACAAAGGAATACCCCTTAGCAATAAAAAGGCATGAACTGTTCGTGTGTGGAGTAACGTGGATGGATTTTAAAATCATTATGCTGCATGAAGAAATGCAGACATGGAAGAGTACATGTATGGTTCCATTATATAAAGTCGTTAAAAATGCAAACCCATCTGTAATGACCGTGTTGCCTGGGGCTGGGGGTTGAGGGAGTGATGGACTGCAAAGGGGAGCAAGGAAGGTCACGAGCTAATGGAAATGCCCTGTGTCATGATGGTGGCAGTAGTTTCATGAGTGTATCGTCCGTCAGATGCATTTAATTGTATCCTTTAAAGTGGTGCAGCCTATTGTACCTAAATTATACCTCAGCAGCGTTCATATCATAATCGGTTGTATTTCTCCATTCTAGCCATGAGTTACTGAGAAAATGAAATTCAGTAAAACAGTATAAAGATTACCATCCACAATCATTAAACGCCTTAGAACACGTATAATAAAGACCCCTGAAAACTATTACTGAGAGAAATTAAAGAAGATCTAAATAAATCGACCCAAATCTATGAAATTCATAGACTGGAAGCTTCAATATTGTTAGAATGACAGACCAACATTATCCCAATTAATATTGCAGCAGGCATTTTTTGGGTAGATTTTCAAGCTAATTCTAAAGTGTATATGGAAGTGAAAGTACCTAGAATAGCGAAGACAACCTTGAAGGAGAATTAAGTTGGAGGACACACTCTACTACATTTCAAAATTCACTTTAAAGCTATAATAATTACAACATTGTAATATTGGTGCAAGTAAACACAACACAAGCAAATCAATGTGAAAGAGTCAAGAGTAAAATATTTACCCACATACACACACAATTATTTGATGTTTTTTTTTTTTTTAATAAAGTCACCAATACGTTTCACTGGGGAAATCAAAGACTTTTCCATAAAAAGTGTTAGAAAAAATGAATATTTATTTAAAAATAAGTTAATATGAAAAACCACGTCCAACCGTACATTGAAGTTAATTGGAGATGTGAAAGTTAAACCTATAAAGCCTTTGAAAAAAATGCGAATATTTTCATGAACCATGAAGAGGCAAAAATTTCTTAGGCACAATACCCAGGAACTCGCTATAGATGAAAAATGGATCAAAGTGGATTTCATAAAGTATCGATTCTTTAGCTTATCAGACATGACTATTTAAAAAGTGTAAAAGCAATTCATAGACTAGGAATAATTACTTGCAATACTTATATCTGATGAGGAACAGTAAATCCTATAAAGTCAGAAGGAAAATTACAAACAACCTCATTTATTAATGAGCAGATTAGAAAAGCCACTTGGCATAATAAGAGAGTCACTTGGCCAGTAAGCTTTGGAAAACCGAGATGGCAAACCACTACACAGCCTGCAGGATGGCTAAAATTAAAAAGACTGAGAATACGAAGTGTTGGGGACTATACTAGAGAGACTGGAAGTGTCCTGTATTTGGGGGGAAATGTGAAAGGATACAACTCCTTTGCGAGAGTCTGTGTCAGTTTCGACCCTTTCCCCAGGCAATTCTGTTCCTAGGTGTATGTACCCAGGAGACGGGGTATCTCCACAAGTGAATGTCCCCACCAAAACTCATATATGAATATTCACAGTTGCTTCATGCATAATAACCAAAAATGAATCTGTCCATCATCGGAAAAATGGGTAATGAAATTGTGCTATAACCATAAAAGAGAATATTTCTTGGCAAGTAAAAAACCGAGTTATTGACATGGTAGCCTGTCAAGATTGAACCTCCAAACCAGATATTGAGGGAAAGAACACAGAACGAAAGAGAGATACTGCATCATTGCATTTATAGGAAGGGCAAAAATAAGCAAAATTAATCTACGGTGAGAGAACGCAGAATAGTTTCTCTGTGGGGGATGGGTCTTGACTGGCAGGGAGTGCGACAGAAGTCTTGGGGGTGATGGAAAATGTTCTGTTTCCTGGTCTGGGTGGTGATTACACAAGGCCTGTGCATGCTAAATTCATGGAGCTGTACTC
>NW_025799012.1:0-2749 GCF_021613505.1 Equus quagga
GAGTACAGCTCCATGAATTTAGCATGCACAGGCCTTGTGTAATCACCACCCAGACCAGGAAACAGAACATTTTCCATCACCCCCAAGACTTCTGTCGCACTCCCTGCCAGTCAAGACCCATCCCCCACAGAGAAACTATTCTGCGTTCTCTCACCGTAGATTAATTTTGCTTATTTTTGCCCTTCCTATAAATGCAATGATGCAGTATCTCTCTTTCGTTCTGTGTTCTTTCCCTCAATATCTGGTTTGGAGGTTCAATCTTGACAGGCTACCATGTCAATAACTTGGTTTTTTACTTGCCAAGAAATATTCTCTTTTATGGTTATAGCACAATTTCATTACCCATTTTTCCGATGATGGACAGATTCATTTTTGGTTATTATGCATGAAGCAACTGTGAATATTCATATATGAGTTTTGGTGGGGACATTCACTTGTGGAGATACCCCGTCTCCTGGGTACATACACCTAGGAACAGAATTGCCTGGGGAAAGGGTCGAAACTGACACAGACTCTCGCAAAGGAGTTGTATCCTTTCACATTTCCCCCCAAATACAGGACACTTCCAGTCTCTCTAGTATAGTCCCCAACACTTCGTATTCTCAGTCTTTTTAATTTTAGCCATCCTGCAGGCTGTGTAGTGGTTTGCCATCTCGGTTTTCCAAAGCTTACTGGCCAAGTGACTCTCTTATTATGCCAAGTGGCTTTTCTAATCTGCTCATTAATAAATGAGGTTGTTTGTAATTTTCCTTCTGACTTTATAGGATTTACTGTTCCTCATCAGATATAAGTATTGCAAGTAATTATTCCTAGTCTATGAATTGCTTTTACACTTTTTAAATAGTCATGTCTGATAAGCTAAAGAATCGATACTTTATGAAATCCACTTTGATCCATTTTTCATCTATAGCGAGTTCCTGGGTATTGTGCCTAAGAAATTTTTGCCTCTTCATGGTTCATGAAAATATTCGCATTTTTTTCAAAGGCTTTATAGGTTTAACTTTCACATCTCCAATTAACTTCAATGTACGGTTGGACGTGGTTTTTCATATTAACTTATTTTTAAATAAATATTCATTTTTTCTAACACTTTTTATGGAAAAGTCTTTGATTTCCCCAGTGAAACGTATTGGTGACTTTATTAAAAAAAAAAAAAACATCAAATAATTGTGTGTGTATGTGGGTAAATATTTTACTCTTGACTCTTTCACATTGATTTGCTTGTGTTGTGTTTACTTGCACCAATATTACAATGTTGTAATTATTATAGCTTTAAAGTGAATTTTGAAATGTAGTAGAGTGTGTCCTCCAACTTAATTCTCCTTCAAGGTTGTCTTCGCTATTCTAGGTACTTTCACTTCCATATACACTTTAGAATTAGCTTGAAAATCTACCCAAAAAATGCCTGCTGCAATATTAATTGGGATAATGTTGGTCTGTCATTCTAACAATATTGAAGCTTCCAGTCTATGAATTTCATAGATTTGGGTCGATTTATTTAGATCTTCTTTAATTTCTCTCAGTAATAGTTTTCAGGG
Source organism: Equus quagga (assembly GCF_021613505.1). NCBI lineage: Eukaryota > Metazoa > Chordata > Mammalia > Perissodactyla > Equidae > Equus > Equus quagga. The sequence goes on from NW_025799012.1 coordinate 1,539, forward strand.
GTCTTTATTATACGTGTTCTAAGGCGTTTAATGATTGTGGATGGTAATCTTTATACTGTTTTACTGAATTTCATTTTCTCAGTAACTCATGGCTAGAATGGAGAAATACAACCGATTATGATATGAACGCTGCTGAGGTATAATTTAGGTACAATAGGCTGCACCACTTTAAAGGATACAATTAAATGCATCTGACGGACGATACACTCATGAAACTACTGCCACCATCATGACACAGGGCATTTCCATTAGCTCGTGACCTTCCTTGCTCCCCTTTGCAGTCCATCACTCCCTCAACCCCCAGCCCCAGGCAACACGGTCATTACAGATGGGTTTGCATTTTTAACGACTTTATATAATGGAACCATACATGTACTCTTCCATGTCTGCATTTCTTCATGCAGCATAATGATTTTAAAATCCATCCACGTTACTCCACACACGAACAGTTCATGCCTTTTTATTGCTAAGGGGTATTCCTTTGTCTGGCTGTATCGTGTCTATTTATACATTCGTCTATTAATGGACATCTGTGCAGTTCCCAGGTTTTGGCCATTATGAATAAAGCTATTGTGGATATTCGTGTGCGGATTGTTGTGTGAACATATTGCGTAAACACCTAGGAGTGGAGTGGCTTTTCCGTGACTGGTGTGTGTTTACCTGTGGTGCAGCTGTTCCAAGTGGTTGTGCCATTTTTCATTCCCACAAGTGCAAGAGATTTCTAGTTGCTTTGCACCCTCACCACATGTGGTATTTCCAGTCTCTTTAATTTTAGTCATGCTGATGGATGGGGAATGGGAACCATTGCAGGATGAATTTATTTCCCGGACGACAGAGTTGAGCAACTTTTCATGTGCTTTTTGGCCATTAGCATATCTTCTTTTGAGAAGTATTTCCTCAAGTCTTTTGACCAATTCTCTCACTGCATTATCTTACCAGACAAAATATGTGTAAGAAAGGTCCAGTGAAAACTACAGAACAATACTTCGAGAAATTAAAGAACTCAATTAATGGAGAGAGAAACTTGTTGTGGATTGGAAAACTCAAGATGCTTTAGACGTCAATTCTCCCCAAAGGGATCCACAGATCTATTACAGTCCCATTCCAAATTCCAGCAGGTTTGTTGGCACACTGACAAGCTGATTCTGAAATTTATATGGAAACGCAAATGATCTTGAATTATCAAAGCAATTTCACAAAAGTAGATGAAA
>NW_025799013.1:0-4981 GCF_021613505.1 Equus quagga
TGGGACCAGAAGACATCAGCGAAAGTTAGTTATTCCTGGGAACTCTTATTTATCCACTTGGCAAGTATTTCCTGAGAGGTTTACCTGGCGGGCTCTTGTGGAGGCCCTGGGGAGATGGGGTGGACAAGGCAGAGAGCGCGCCTGCTCTCAGGAAGATGATCTTCTGACACAGGAGCTAGACGTTTCACAGATGCTCCCATAAATACATTTTCTTTTTAAAGATCGGTGCCTGAGCTAACAACTGTTGCCAATCTTTTTTTTCTCCTTGCTTTTTCTCCCCAAATCTTCCCAGTACATAGTTGTATATTTTAGTCGTGGGTCCTTCTAGTTGTGGCATGCGGGACACTGCCTCAGCATGGCCTGATGAGCAGTGCCATGTCCACACTCAGGTTCCGAAACAGTGAAACCCTGGGCCACCAAAGCAAAGCCGGCAAACTTAACCGCACGACCACAGGGCTGGCCCCCCTAAGTACAATTCAATGGTCGCTGTGATAAATTGTACTTAATACTTGTGTGTGCTGGTCTCACTGTGCCAACTCGGCTTGAAAACTGACTGAGTATACATGAGAAGACTATAGAACTGTGATAAAAGAATTGTCCCCGACAAGGTCCTTCAGATATTTTTGTTTTAACGGTGGAAATACTGATGTTTGATCCAGTGTCCCTTCACATTCAGATGTGGGTTCCTGGAGGGTGTGGTAGGTGCTTTTGCACATGGAATCTTGTGGCCCATGCTTTTGTGGTGCCTCTGCCGCCATCAAGTGGTGAAGGATCCTGGGGAAAACTGCTGTTCTCTCTGGGCCTCAGTTTGCTCATCAGTAAGATAAGGTTGTTATTCAAATTCTCAACATCCTTTCCTGCTCGGTTTTCTCTAAGTGCATGGAGGAATGAGTTGTGTGTTAAATGTGCCCTGGGAACTGCAGCCAAGAGCCGACCTTGGTCCCTTCTCTGTCTCCTGCAGGAGCCTGAGCTGAGCTCACGGGCTGAAAACACAGAACTGAGAGAGCAGATGGAAGAAAGAAAATCAGCAGGTTTGGAGGCTGAGAACAACCCAAAGAATGGTCAGGTACTGGTGGAGCAGGTGGTTGCCAAAGGAGGTGAGAATCAGGCCAAGTTGAGTTCAGAAAAGTCACGGGAAACTGAGGAATGCGTACAGCTCCGCATGAGCAGGCCTGGGCTGAACAGCGAGGACTGGGAGAGCAACTTACTCCACGGTGAACCTGTGCACCTGCCAAGGAGATCCAAGGATGGATCGGGGTTGGTTTCTCCTTCTGGGAAGCACCAATTCCAAGAAGAGGAGGAAGCGACCATGAGGCTCTGCCCTAGACCCCCCAGCCTCCACCTTGGGGCTGCCCTCACACTGGATGCCCTCGCAGTAAGTGTGGGCTTAGAGGGGTAAATGATGTTTGAGGAAAGGCTGGAGATGTCCGTTCTTACGTTAAACAGTTGTGCCCTAAAGCCAGGAGGGCCATGGCTAGGGAACCCTTGCATCTGAATCAGTGATCCTAATAATGTTCTTCTGTATTTATGTTGAGAAAGGCTTCACACACAATATGTCTTAAATATTTGTTGAGAGCTTAATTTCCCCTATGCTGTGTTAAGAACTTGGAGTTCAGAAAAGAGTGAGATTTCCCTGAGGAAATCAGAGCAGTGAGAGGAAGAATACAAGCAGACAGTTTCAATACCATGTGGTAGCTCTCGTAAGCTTGGGTGTCGTGGCAGCCCAGAGGATGGGAGGGGAGGCCGAGGACATCTCTTCCTAATGACAGGGTGAACCATTGAGTGGAAGCCCTGAGGACAGTCCCGTCATCAGCAGAGCTGACCCCAGGTGAGTGTCATAGGGCCTAGAGAGTGTAGGGCAGGCTCCTCTCTAAGGCTGGGCATCTGCTACATCCTGAGAGAGAGCAGAGCATTCCTGACAGGACATTTGGGACAAGAATGTAGCGAGATGATGATTTGCAACCACTTTGATTCGATCAGTGAATGAATGTCACGAGAGCCTCGTCAGGGCTTGACTTGGTGCTGGGAGCCATGAATACAGAGATGAAGAAAATATTCCAGCTTCACAGAGCTCTCAGTCTAGGAACCAGGAAGTCATGAAAAACGTAGTGGTAGTGGGTCATTGCAGGAAGTGGCCAGTGCTGCCTTGGGATGACCTCGCTGGTTGTCCTTCTCCCCTTTCTGTTTTTTCCAGCAGATAGATGACCTTTCCTGGCCCGGTGACCTAGGACCTCAGCCAGATTTCAGCCTCTCGGGATACAACCAATTAGGCTCCATGTTGGCTCCAAGCAGTCAACACTACCAATGTCACCAGAGAAAACTGCTGATCTCAGTAGTTACTATGTCCTGGCCAGCTGGAGAAATAAAGAGGTAAGTCTAACTAGGCTTTTTCTTTAATTTTAATTTTTTTTCTTTTATTTTTAATGAGGGAACGTTGCTTTATAACATTCTACAGATTTCAAATATCCTTCATTATTATTCGACTTCTGTTTCCATGACATTATTCACCACCAAAAGTCTAGAGAATGTCCTCCAGAGAGTGTCCTGGTGACCAACTGTCATAGTTGAGTGTCCCAAATATTGGCATGGGCCTCCTTCCTGTGTTTCATTTCACAGATCTTGTTTACATAGTAGCCGTATCAAGAGAAAAAACAGAGAGATGGACTCAAAATGACTGAACAATGTGTGATTCGGCAATGAATCTCAAAAACTTTCAAGATCCCACTCAGAAAGTGATGTTTTCAGGAATACAATCCATGGTTGGGGTGTAGTGTCATGTAGCGAGAGAAAATCAATTGCATTTAGCAGCACTTAGCAACTTGTAAAAACAGCACCTTCCCCAAATGACCCAAATGATGACTGTACAGACCAAATAACGAAGAGAGCCACTGATTTCCACTGATCTTACAGAAGCAGGAGGTCCTTCATGCGCTCAAACAAGCTGGGAAAACGGCTGGGTCTCTAGGGCCACGAAACAAAACAAATCCCACTGTGGGGGCCATAAGAAGACGCAAAACAGATTTTATGGCAGTGGCCGCAAGATGGCAGAGAAAATGGCTTGAGGCTCTTGGAGTTGCAAATGAGTTGGCTCAGAAGAACATGACATCTTAGAAAAACATGTTTGGCAAAATTTTGGACCCCGTGGACACTAAATGGTTAGCCTGTGATCTGCGGTCATTATGTATAGAATTCCTTCTGTATTCTCTTGGACCAACAGTCACTTTTATAAAGGAGGTCAGGAAGCTGCACATCAGCACACACACCTGAAATGGAAATGATGTACTTTTTCAAAAAAGCCAGAATAATAGAGAAGTTATTTCTCATTTCCAAATTGGAGTTTTTGACCTAAATGAAGAATCGACTGCCATAGATATTAACTACTCATGATGCTCACAAATATGCTGACTTAAAGAGAGTATGATAACTTTGATAAATAGCAATGGAAAACAACTGCTTTTACTGTTAGCACACTGTCCTCCAGGGATGTCGGTGGAAGTAGTGAGTGACATTACAACACCTGAACGCCCAACAGCAAACAGGTCAAAGAAGGAGGAGACAGTCAGCCCAATGTATAGAATTATGGGTAATGTACACAACTGTGAGTTGGTTGGTAACAAACCAATGGGAGAAGTCTATGTTTATATCGACTCTTGGGTCCTGTCAAATGGGCAGAGCGTTGGGAAACAAAACATTGGACTGTACAAAGAAAGTCAGTTTGGACACTGCCTTTAGAAAACGATTAAACAGATATAAAGAAAACACATCTAAAGGTGTTTGTGAGCCATGTTTTAGCCCAGCAAGAATAAGCTTTAGGAGAGATCCATAATGACAAATAGATGCTTTGGTCTTTCAGAGACAAGTCGTCTGACCCACTGGGAATGAGACCTGTGAGTCATCCAGGTGAGCAGGCTTTACATGACTGGCTGGAAAGCTCAGTGACTGAAGAGAGAACTGAAATATGATGCACACACCAGTCATGGCGTAATTTGGACGGAAGATCTTTCACCCTCTTTTGGGGGGAACGAAGCTGGCGCAAAGGGACTACAGATTCTGTTGCAGCCACAGGGCTCCGATCCTTACAGACTGATGGGAGTGGACGCCTACTTCAGAGATGGTATAGGAGGCAGTGTCTAAGCAGGAACTTATGGTATTTGAGGGCTCTATCTTTGCATACCGTTGGAAAGATTCTGGCAGGACATAATGCTGGAATGGATTATGGCAGACTAAATGAAATAACACGGGCGCAGACTGCCCCCTAAATCTCGCAACTGGCGTCGCAGCTGGATACAAGGACAAACTGGCAGCCTCACCAACCGAATGCTCACTTTTAAGGAAATCTTGCTGATGAACACACAAAACCTTTCACGTTCGTTAGTCCACAACAGCCCTCCTGCAAACACCTCCCGGCCGCAGGACTCAACATGGGTGTTGATTATCTTCTTTGGCCTGATGGTCAAACCTCAATTGATGTGAAGAAGATTCTTCTCACCTGGCAAGTACACAAGTCCCCAAAACTGTGGTCTCTGCCCGATCTGGCTTGATTCTGAAGCATTTGTTTCTAGCAGGATACACGGTCAATATACAAAAATCTATTTCATGTCTATGTAATTCCAGTGCACAACTGAAATGTAAGAAATAATAGCGTCAAACAAACGAAAGTACAGGACGTTGGTGAAAGAAATTGATGACGACCTAAAACATGAAGACCAATTCCCTGTTCGTGGGTCAGAAGACTCATTATTTTTGAGATGTCAGTTTTCCCCAATTGGGTCTATAGATCCAACCCAAGCCAACTCAAATCTCAGTCAGCATCTTGGGGAGACAGGAACGATGTGATTCTAAATGAATATAAAATGACAAAGATCTAGCGTAGTGAAAACATTTATAAAATAAAAATACAATGTTGGAGGGCCAGCTCTACCTCATTTCAAGATCTATTAGAGAGTTATTTTGTTCAAAGCAGTACGGAATTGGTGTAATG
>NW_025799013.1:5081-6236 GCF_021613505.1 Equus quagga
TGGGTCTATAGATCCAACCCCAGCCAACTCAAATCTCAGTCAGCATCTTAGGGAGACAGGAATGATGTGATTCTAAATGAATATAAAATGACAAAGATCTAGCGTAGTGAAAACATTTATAAAATAAAAAAACAATGTTGGAGGGCCAGCTCTACCTCATTTCAAGAACTATTAGAGAGTTATTTTGTTCAAAGCAGTACGGAATTGGTGTAATGTTAAGTCAACAGATCGATGGAACAGAACACAGAGTCAAAAAGTAAACTAATACCTATAATGAGACTGATTTTTTACACTTTTATTTATTTATTTATATTTTTCTTGAGTAAGAGTAGCCCTGAGCTAACATCCGCCGCTAACCTTCCTCATTTTGCTGAGAAAGATTGTCCCTGAGCTAAAATCTGTGTCCTTCCTCTACTTTATATGTGGGATGCCTGCCACAGCGTGGCTTGAGGAGCAGCGAGGAGATCGCCGCCCAGGATCCGAACCAGTGAATCCCATGCCACCTTTGGAGCACACAAACTTAGCTGCTACACCACTGGGCCAGCCCCAGGAGACTGATCTTTGGCAAATGCAAAAAGACACTGCAGTGGGGAAAGATAGTCTTTTCAACAAACGATAAAGAATGATCTTTTTCAAGCTTTTCAACTAGTGGTTGTTTATATCTACATGAAAAATACTTAAATAAATAAATAGAATCCATGTCTCACAGGATATCCAAAAATTAACTCAAAATAGATAATAGATCTAAATGTAAACGTTAAAACTGTAAAACTTCGGAAGAAAACAAAGAGCAAAATTTTTGTGACTTTAGGTTAGACAAATGTTTCCTAGATTGATACAAAAAAAAACATAATCCATAAAAGAAAACATTGAGAAATTGACTGTCACAAAAATGGAAAACATTTGCTTTTCAAAAAACACTGGTAAGTGAATGAAAAGTCAAGCCACTGTGAGTTGAAAATATTTGTAACTCACTTATGTGAGAGAGGACTTATACCCAGACTACACAGGAACTCTTAAAACCAAATCATAAAAAGGCAAACCAATTTTAAATTGGGTGGAAGATTTGTATAGTAATTCTGGAAATAGGCAATGTAAGCTATCCATCTTTCATCTACTTTTGTGAAATTGCTTTGATAATTCAAGATCATTTGC
>NW_025799014.1:0-1155 GCF_021613505.1 Equus quagga
GCAAATGATCTTGAATTATCAAAGCAATTTCACAAAAGTAGATGAAAGATGGATAGCTTACATTGCCTATTTCCAGAATTACTATACAAATCTTCCACCCAATTTAAAATTGGTTTGCCTTTTTATGATTTGGTTTTAAGAGTTCCTGTATAGTCTGGGTATAAGTCCTCTCTCACATAAGTGAGTTACAAATATTTTCAACTCACAGTGGCTTGACTTTTCATTCACTTACCAGTGTTTTTTGAAAAGCAAATGTTTTCCATTTTTGTGACAGTCAATTTCTCAATGTTTTCTTTTATGGATTATGTTTTTTTTTGTATCAATCTAGGAAACATTTGTCTAACCTAAAGTCACAAAAATTTTGCTCTTTGTTTTCTTCCGAAGTTTTACAGTTTTAACGTTTACATTTAGATCTATTATCTATTTTGAGTTAATTTTTGGATATCCTGTGAGACATGGATTCTATTTATTTATTTAAGTATTTTTCATGTAGATATAAACAACCACTAGTTGAAAAGCTTGAAAAAGATCATTCTTTATCGTTTGTTGAAAAGACTATCTTTCCCCACTGCAGTGTCTTTTTGCATTTGCCAAAGATCAGTCTCCTGGGGCTGGCCCAGTGGTGTAGCAGCTAAGTTTGTGTGCTCCAAAGGTGGCATGGGATTCACTGGTTCGGATCCTGGGCGGCGATCTCCTCGCTGCTCCTCAAGCCACGCTGTGGCAGGCATCCCACATATAAAGTAGAGGAAGGACACAGATTTTAGCTCAGGGACAATCTTTCTCAGCAAAATGAGGAAGGTTAGCGGCGGATGTTAGCTCAGGGCTACTCTTACTCAAGAAAAATATAAATAAATAAATAAAAGTGTAAAAAATCAGTCTCATTATAGGTATTAGTTTACTTTTTGACTCTGTGTTCTGTTCCATCGATCTGTTGACTTAACATTACACCAATTCCGTACTGCTTTGAACAAAATAACTCTCTAATAGTTCTTGAAATGAGGTAGAGCTGGCCCTCCAACATTGTTTTTTTATTTTATAAATGTTTTCACTACGCTAGATCTTTGTCATTTTATATTCATTTAGAATCACATCATTCCTGTCTCCCTAAGATGCTGACTGAGATTTGAGTTGGCTGGGGTTGGATCTATAGACCCA
>NW_025799014.1:1255-6236 GCF_021613505.1 Equus quagga
CATTACACCAATTCCGTACTGCTTTGAACAAAATAACTCTCTAATAGATCTTGAAATGAGGTAGAGCTGGCCCTCCAACATTGTATTTTTATTTTATAAATGTTTTCACTACGCTAGATCTTTGTCATTTTATATTCATTTAGAATCACATCGTTCCTGTCTCCCCAAGATGCTGACTGAGATTTGAGTTGGCTTGGGTTGGATCTATAGACCCAATTGGGGAAAACTGACATCTCAAAAATAATGAGTCTTCTGACCCACGAACAGGGAATTGGTCTTCATGTTTTAGGTCGTCATCAATTTCTTTCACCAACGTCCTGTACTTTCGTTTGTTTGACGCTATTATTTCTTACATTTCAGTTGTGCACTGGAATTACATAGACATGAAATAGATTTTTGTATATTGACCGTGTATCCTGCTAGAAACAAATGCTTCAGAATCAAGCCAGATCGGGCAGAGACCACAGTTTTGGGGACTTGTGTACTTGCCAGGTGAGAAGAATCTTCTTCACATCAATTGAGGTTTGACCATCAGGCCAAAGAAGATAATCAACACCCATGTTGAGTCCTGCGGCCGGGAGGTGTTTGCAGGAGGGCTGTTGTGGACTAACGAACGTGAAAGGTTTTGTGTGTTCATCAGCAAGATTTCCTTAAAAGTGAGCATTCGGTTGGTGAGGCTGCCAGTTTGTCCTTGTATCCAGCTGCGACGCCAGTTGCGAGATTTAGGGGGCAGTCTGCGCCCGTGTTATTTCATTTAGTCTGCCATAATCCATTCCAGCATTATGTCCTGCCAGAATCTTTCCAACGGTATGCAAAGATAGAGCCCTCAAATACCATAAGTTCCTGCTTAGACACTGCCTCCTATACCATCTCTGAAGTAGGCGTCCACTCCCATCAGTCTGTAAGGATCGGAGCCCTGTGGCTGCAACAGAATCTGTAGTCCCTTTGCGCCAGCTTCGTTCCCCCCAAAAGAGGGTGAAAGATCTTCCGTCCAAATTACGCCATGACTGGTGTGTGCATCATATTTCAGTTCTCTCTTCAGTCACTGAGCTTTCCAGCCAGTCATGTAAAGCCTGCTCACCTGGATGACTCACAGGTCTCATTCCCAGTGGGTCAGACGACTTGTCTCTGAAAGACCAAAGCATCTATTTGTCATTATGGATCTCTCCTAAAGCTTATTCTTGCTGGGCTAAAACATGGCTCACAAACACCTTTAGATGTGTTTTCTTTATATCTGTTTAATCGTTTTCTAAAGGCAGTGTCCAAACTGACTTTCTTTGTACAGTCCAATGTTTTGTTTCCCAACGCTCTGCCCATTTGACAGGACCCAAGAGTCGATATAAACATAGACTTCTCCCATTGGTTTGTTACCAACCAACTCACAGTTGTGTACATTACCCATAATTCTATACATTGGGCTGACTGTCTCCTCCTTCTTTGACCTGTTTGCTGTTGGGCGTTCAGGTGTTGTAATGTCACTCACTACTTCCACCGACATCCCTGGAGGACAGTGTGCTAACAGTAAAAGCAGTTGTTTTCCATTGCTATTTATCAAAGTTATCATACTCTCTTTAAGTCAGCATATTTGTGAGCATCATGAGTAGTTAATATCTATGGCAGTCGATTCTTCATTTAGGTCAAAAACTCCAATTTGGAAATGAGAAATAACTTCTCTATTATTCTGGCTTTTTTGAAAAAGTACATCATTTCCATTTCAGGTGTGTGTGCTGATGTGCAGCTTCCTGACCTCCTTTATAAAAGTGACTGTTGGTCCAAGAGAATACAGAAGGAATTCTATACATAATGACCGCAGATCACAGGCTAACCATTTAGTGTCCACGGGGTCCAAAATTTTGCCAAACATGTTTTTCTAAGATGTCATGTTCTTCTGAGCCAACTCATTTGCAACTCCAAGAGCCTCAAGCCATTTTCTCTGCCATCTTGCGGCCACTGCCATAAAATCTGTTTTGCGTCTTCTTATGGCCCCCACAGTGGGATTTGTTTTGTTTCGTGGCCCTAGAGACCCAGCCGTTTTCCCAGCTTGTTTGAGCGCATGAAGGACCTCCTGCTTCTGTAAGATCAGTGGAAATCAGTGGCTCTCTTCGTTATTTGGTCTGTACAGTCATCATTTGGGTCATTTGGGGAAGGTGCTGTTTTTACAAGTTGCTAAGTGCTGCTAAATGCAATTGATTTTCTCTCGCTACATGACACTACACCCCAACCATGGATTGTATTCCTGAAAACATCACTTTCTGAGTGGGATCTTGAAAGTTTTTGAGATTCATTGCCGAATCACACATTGTTCAGTCATTTTGAGTCCATCTCTCTGTTTTTTCTCTTGATACGGCTACTATGTAAACAAGATCTGTGAAATGAAACACAGGAAGGAGGCCCATGCCAATATTTGGGACACTCAACTATGACAGTTGGTCACCAGGACACTCTCTGGAGGACATTCTCTAGACTTTTGGTGGTGAATAATGTCATGGAAACAGAAGTCGAATAATAATGAAGGATATTTGAAATCTGTAGAATGTTATAAAGCAACGTTCCCTCATTAAAAATAAAAGAAAAAAAATTAAAATTAAAGAAAAAGCCTAGTTAGACTTACCTCTTTATTTCTCCAGCTGGCCAGGACATAGTAACTACTGAGATCAGCAGTTTTCTCTGGTGACATTGGTAGTGTTGACTGCTTGGAGCCAACATGGAGCCTAATTGGTTGTATCCCGAGAGGCTGAAATCTGGCTGAGGTCCTAGGTCACCGGGCCAGGAAAGGTCATCTATCTGCTGGAAAAAACAGAAAGGGGAGAAGGACAACCAGCGAGGTCATCCCAAGGCAGCACTGGCCACTTCCTGCAATGACCCACTACCACTACGTTTTTCATGACTTCCTGGTTCCTAGACTGAGAGCTCTGTGAAGCTGGAATATTTTCTTCATCTCTGTATTCATGGCTCCCAGCACCAAGTCAAGCCCTGACGAGGCTCTCGTGACATTCATTCACTGATCGAATCAAAGTGGTTGCAAATCATCATCTCGCTACATTCTTGTCCCAAATGTCCTGTCAGGAATGCTCTGCTCTCTCTCAGGATGTAGCAGATGCCCAGCCTTAGAGAGGAGCCTGCCCTACACTCTCTAGGCCCTATGACACTCACCTGGGGTCAGCTCTGCTGATGACGGGACTGTCCTCAGGGCTTCCACTCAATGGTTCACCCTGTCATTAGGAAGAGATGTCCTCGGCCTCCCCTCCCATCCTCTGGGCTGCCACGACACCCAAGCTTACGAGAGCTACCACATGGTATTGAAACTGTCTGCTTGTATTCTTCCTCTCACTGCTCTGATTTCCTCAGGGAAATCTCACTCTTTTCTGAACTCCAAGTTCTTAACACAGCATAGGGGAAATTAAGCTCTCAACAAATATTTAAGACATATTGTGTGTGAAGCCTTTCTCAACATAAATACAGAAGAACATTATTAGGATCACTGATTCAGATGCAAGGGTTCCCTAGCCATGGCCCTCCTGGCTTTAGGGCACAACTGTTTAACGTAAGAACGGACATCTCCAGCCTTTCCTCAAACATCATTTACCCCTCTAAGCCCACACTTACTGCGAGGGCATCCAGTGTGAGGGCAGCCCCAAGGTGGAGGCTGGGGGGTCTAGGGCAGAGCCTCATGGTCGCTTCCTCCTCTTCTTGGAATTGGTGCTTCCCAGAAGGAGAAACCAACCCCGATCCATCCTTGGATCTCCTTGGCAGGTGCACAGGTTCACCGTGGAGTAAGTTGCTCTCCCAGTCCTCGCTGTTCAGCCCAGGCCTGCTCATGCGGAGCTGTACGCATTCCTCAGTTTCCCGTGACTTTTCTGAACTCAACTTGGCCTGATTCTCACCTCCTTTGGCAACCACCTGCTCCACCAGTACCTGACCATTCTTTGGGTTGTTCTCAGCCTCCAAACCTGCTGATTTTCTTTCTTCCATCTGCTCTCTCAGTTCTGTGTTTTCAGCCCGTGAGCTCAGCTCAGGCTCCTGCAGGAGACAGAGAAGGGACCAAGGTCGGCTCTTGGCTGCAGTTCCCAGGGCACATTTAACACACAACTCATTCCTCCATGCACTTAGAGAAAACCGAGCAGGAAAGGATGTTGAGAATTTGAATAACAACCTTATCTTACTGATGAGCAAACTGAGGCCCAGAGAGAACAGCAGTTTTCCCCAGGATCCTTCACCACTTGATGGCGGCAGAGGCACCACAAAAGCATGGGCCACAAGATTCCATGTGCAAAAGCACCTACCACACCCTCCAGGAACCCACATCTGAATGTGAAGGGACACTGGATCAAACATCAGTATTTCCACCGTTAAAACAAAAATATCTGAAGGACCTTGTCGGGGACAATTCTTTTATCACAGTTCTATAGTCTTCTCATGTATACTCAGTCAGTTTTCAAGCCGAGTTGGCACAGTGAGACCAGCACACACAAGTATTAAGTACAATTTATCACAGCGACCATTGAATTGTACTTAGGGGGGCCAGCCCTGTGGTCGTGCGGTTAAGTTTGCCGGCTTTGCTTTGGTGGCCCAGGGTTTCACTGTTTCGGAACCTGAGTGTGGACATGGCACTGCTCATCAGGCCATGCTGAGGCAGTGTCCCGCATGCCACAACTAGAAGGACCCACGACTAAAATATACAACTATGTACTGGGAAGATTTGGGGAGAAAAAGCAAGGAGAAAAAAAAGATTGGCAACAGTTGTTAGCTCAGGCACCGATCTTTAAAAAGAAAATGTATTTATGGGAGCATCTGTGAAACGTCTAGCTCCTGTGTCAGAAGATCATCTTCCTGAGAGCAGGCGCGCTCTCTGCCTTGTCCACCCCATCTCCCCAGGGCCTCCACAAGAGCCCGCCAGGTAAACCTCTCAGGAAATACTTGCCAAGTGGATAAATAAGAGTTCCCAGGAATAACTAACTTTCGCTGATGTCTTCTGGTCCCA
>NW_025799015.1:0-4997 GCF_021613505.1 Equus quagga
TGGGACCAGAAGACATCAGCGAAAGTTAGTTATTCCTGGGAACTCTTGTTTATCCACTTGGCAAGTATTTCCTGAGAGGTTTATCTGGCGGGCTCTTGTGGAGGCCCTGGGGAGATGGGGTGGACAAGGCAGAGAGCGCGCCTGCTCTCAGGAAGATGATCTTCTGACACAGGAGCCAGACGTTTCGCAGATGCTCCCATAAATACATTTTCTTTTTAAAGATCGGTGCCTGAGCTAACAACTGTTGCCAATCTTTTTTTTCTCCTTGCTTTTTCTCCCCAAATCTTCCCAGTACATAGTTGTATATTTTAGTCGTGGGTCCTTCTAGTTGTGGCATGCAGGACACTGCCTCAGCATGGCCTGATGAGCAGTGCCATGTCCACACTCAGGTTCCGAAACAGTGAAACCCTGGGCCACCAAAGCAAAGCCGGCAAACTTAACTGCACGACCACAGGGCTGGCCCCCCTAAGTACAATTCAATGGTCGCTGTGATAAATTGTACTTAATACTTGTGTGTGCTGGTCTCACTGTGCCAACTCGGCTTGAAAACTGACTGAGTATACATGAGAAGACTATAGAACTGTGATAAAAGAATTGTCCCCGACAAGGTCCTTCAGATATTTTTGTTTTAACGGTGGAAATACTGATGTTTGATCCAGTGTCCCTTCACATTCAGATGTGGGTTCCTGGAGGGTGTGGTAGGTGCTTTTGCACATGGAATCTTGTGGCCCATGCTTTTGTGGTGCCTCTGCCGCCATCAAGTGGTGAAGGATCCTGGGGAAATCTGCTGTTCTCTCTGGGCCTCAGTTTGCTCATCAGTAAGATAAGGTTGTTATTCAAATTCTCAACATCCTTTCCTGCTCGGTTTTCTCTAAGTGCATGGAGGAATGAGTTGTGTGTTAAATGTGCCCTGGGAACTGCAGCCCAGAGCCGACCTTGGTCCCTTCTCTGTTTGTCTCCAGCAGGAGCCTGAGCTGAGCTCACGGGCTGAAAACACAGAACTGAGAGAGCGGATGGAAGAAAGAAAATCAGCAGGTTTGGAGGCTGAGAACAACCCAAAGAATGGTCAGGTACTGGTGGAGCAGGTGGTTGCCAAAGGAGGTGAGAATCAGGCCAAGTTGAGTTCAGAAAAGTCACGGGAAACTGAGGAATGCGTACAGCATCACCCAGCTCCGCATGAGCAGGCCTGGGCTGAACAGTGAGGACTGGGAGAGCAACTTACTCCACGGTGAACCTGTGCACCTGCCAAGGAGATCCAAGGATGGATCGGGGTTGGTTTCTCCTTCTGGGAAGCACCAATTCCAAGAAGAGGAGGAAGCGACCATGAGGCTCTGGCGTAGACCCCGCAGCCTCCACCTTGGGGCTGCCCTCACACTGGATGCCCTCGCAGTAAGTGTGGGCTTAGAGGGGTAAATGATGTTTGAGGAAAGGCTGGAGATGTCCGTTCTTACATTAAACAGTTGTGCCCTAAAGCCAGGAGGGCCATGGCTAGGGAACCCTTGCATCTGAATCAGTGATCCTAATAATGTTCTTCTGTATTTATGTTGAGAAAGGCTTCACACACAATATGTCTTAAATATTTGTTGAGAGCTTATTTTCCCCTATGCTGTGTTAAGAACTTGGAGTTCAGAAAAGAGTGAGATTTCCCTGAGGAAATCAGAGCAGGGAGAGGAAGAATGCAAGCAGACAGTTTCAATACCATGTGGTAGCTCTCGTAAGCTTGGGTGTCGTGGCAGCCCAGAGGATGGGAGGGGAGGCCGAGGACATCTCTTCCTAATGACAGGGTGAACCATTGAGTGGAAGCCCTGAGGACAGTCCCGTCATCAGCAGAGCTGACCCCAGGTGAGTGTCATAGGGCCTAGAGAGTGTAGGGCAGGCTCCTCTCTAAGGCTGGGCATCTGCTACATCCTGAGAGAGAGCAGAGCATTCCTGACAGGACATTTGGGACAAGAATGTAGCGAGATGATGATTTGCAACCACTTTGATTCGATCAGTGAATGAATGTCACGAGAGCCTCGTCAGGGCTTGACTTGGTGCTGGGAGCCATGAATACAGAGATGAAGAAAATATTCCAGCTTCACAGAGCTCTCAGTCTAGGAACCAGGAAGTCATGAAAAACGTAGTGGTAGTGGGTCATTGCAGGAAGTGGCCAGTGCTGCCTTGGGATGACCTCGCTGGTTGTCCTTCTCCCCTTTCTGTTTTTTCCAGCAGATAGATGACCTTTCCTGGCCCGGTGACCTAGGACCTCAGCCAGATTTCAGCCTCTCGGGATACAAGCAATTAGGCTCCATGTTGGCTCCAAGCAGTCAACACTACCAATGTCACCAGAGAAAACTGCTGATCTCAGTAGTTACTGTCTATGTCCTGGCCAGCTGGAGAAATAAAGAGGCAAGTCTAACTAGGCTTTTTCTTTAATTTTAATTTTTTTCTTTTATTTTTAATGAGGGAACGTTGCTTTATAACATTCTACAGATTTCAAATATCCTTCATTATTATTCGACTTCTGTTTCCATGACATTATTCACCACTAAAAGTCTAGAGAATCTCCTCCAGAGAGTGTCCTGGTGACCAACCGTCATAGTTGAGTGTCCCAAATATTGGCATGGGCCTCCTTCCTGTGTTTCATTTCACAGATCTTGTTTACATAGTAGCCGTATCAAGAGAAAAACAGAGAGATGGACTCAAAATGACTGAACAATGTGTGATTCGGCAATGAATCTCAAAAACTTTCAAGATCCCACTCAGAAAGTGATGTTTTCAGGAATACAATCCATGGTTGGGGTGTAGTGTCATGTAGCGAGAGAAAATCAATTGCATTTAGCAGCACTTAGCAACTTGTAAAAACAACACCTTCCCCAAATGACCCAAATGATGACTGTACAGACCAAATAACGAAGAGAGCCACTGATTTCCACTGATCTTACAGAAGCAGGAGGTCCTTCATGCGCTCTAACAAGCTGGGAAAACGGCTGGGTCTCTAGGGCCACGAAACAAAACAAATCCGACTGTGGGGGCCATAAGAAGACGCAAAACAGATTTTATGGCAGTGGCCGCAAGATGGCAGAGAAAATGGCTTGAGGCTCTTGGAGTCGCAAATGAGTTGGCTCAGAAGAACATGACATCTTAGAAAAACATGTTTGGCAAAATTTTGGACCCCGTGGACACTAAATGGTTAGCCTGTGATCTGCGGTCATTATGTATAGAATTCCTTCTGTATTCTCTTGGACCAACAGTCACTTTTATAAAGGAGGTCAGGAAGCTGCACATCAGCACA
Organism: Equus quagga; assembly: GCF_021613505.1. NCBI lineage: Eukaryota > Metazoa > Chordata > Mammalia > Perissodactyla > Equidae > Equus > Equus quagga. The sequence continues at coordinate 3,275 of NW_025799015.1, forward strand.
CACACCTGAAATGGAAATGATGTACTTTTTCAAAAAAGCCAGAATAATAGAGAAGTTATTTCTCATTTCCAAATTGGAGTTTTTGACCTAACTGAAGAATTGACTGCCATAGATATTAACTACTCATGATGCTCACAAATATGCTGACTTAAAGATAGTATGATAACTTTGATAAATAGCAATGGAAAACAACTGCTTTTACTGTTAGCACACTGTCCTCCAGGGATGTCAGTGGAAGTAGTGAGTGACATTACAACACCTGATCGCCCAACAGCAAACAGGTCAAAGAAGGAGGAGACAGTCAGCCCAATGTATAGAATTATGGGTAATGTACACAACTGTGAGTTGGTTGGTAACAAACCAATGGGAGAAGTCTATGTTTATATCGACTCTTGGGTCCTGTCAAATGGGCAGAGCGTTGGGAAACAAAACATTGGACTGTACAAAGAAAGTCAGTTTGGACACTGCCTTTAGAAAACGATTAAACAGATATAAAGAAAACACATCTAAAGGTGTTTGTGAGCCATGTTTTAGCCCAGCAAGAATAAGCTTTAGGAGAGATCCATAATGACAAATAGATGCTTTGGTCTTTCAGAGACAAGTCGTCTGACCCACTGGGAATGAGACCTGTGAGTCATCCAGGTGAGCAGGCTTTACATGACTGGCTGGAAAGCTCAGTGACTGAAGAGAGAACTGAAATATGATGCACACACCAGTCATGGCGTAATTTGGACGGAAGATCTTTCACCCTCTTTTGGGGGGAACGAAGCTGGCGCAAAGGGACTACAGATTCTGTTGCAGCCACAGGGCTCCGATCCTTACAGACTGATGGGAGTGGACGCCTACTTCAGAGATGGTATAGGAGGCAGTGTCTAAGCAGGAACTTATGGTATTTGAGGGCTCTATCTTTGCATACCGTTGGAAAGATTCTGGCAGGACATAATGCTGGAATGGATTATGGCAGACTAAATGAAATAACACGGGCGCAGACTGCCCCCTAAATCTCGCAACTGGCGTCGCAGCTGGATACAAGGACAAACTGGCAGCCTCACCAACCGAATGCTCACTTTTAAGGAAATCTTGCTGATGAACACACAAAACCTTTCACGTTCGTTAGTCCACAACAGCCCTCCTGCAAACACCTCCCGGCCGCAGGACTCAACATGGGTGTTGATTATCTTCTTTGGCCTGATGGTCAAACCTCAATTGATGTGAAGAAGATTCTTCTCACCTGGCAAGTACACAAGTCCCCAAAACTGTGGTCTCTGCCCGATCTGGCTTGATTCTGAAGCATTTGTTTCTAGCAGGATACACGGTCAATATACAAAAATCTATTTCATGTCTATGTAATTCCAGTGCACAACTGAAATGTAAGAAATAATAGCGTCAAACAAACGAAAGTACAGGACGTTGGTGAAAGAAATTGATGACGACCGAAAACATGAAGACCAATTCCCTGTTCGTGGGTCAGAAGACTCATTATTTTTGAGATGTCAGTTTTCCCCAATTGGGTCTATAGATCCAACCCAAGCCAACTCAAATCTCAGTCAGCATCTTGGGGAGACAGGAACGATGTGATTCTAAATGAATATAAAATGACAAAGATCTAGCGTAGTGAAAACATTTATAAAATAAAAATACAATGTTGGAGGGCCAGCTCTACCTCATTTCAAGATCTATTAGAGAGTTATTTTGTTCAAAGCAGTACGGAATTGGTGTAATG
>NW_025799015.1:5097-6249 GCF_021613505.1 Equus quagga
TGGGTCTATAGATCCAACCCCAGCCAACTCAAATCTCAGTCAGCATCTTAGGGAGACAGGAATGATGTGATTCTAAATGAATATAAAATGACAAAGATCTAGCGTAGTGAAAACATTTATAAAATAAAAAAACAATGTTGGAGGGCCAGCTCTACCTCATTTCAAGAACTATTAGAGAGTTATTTTGTTCAAAGCAGTACGGAATTGGTGTAATGTTAAGTCAACAGATCGATGGAACAGAACACAGAGTCAAAAAGTAAACTAATACCTATAATGAGACTGATTTTTTACACTTTTATTTATTTATTTATATTTTTCTTGAGTAAGAGTAGCCCTGAGCTAACATCCGCCGCTAACCTTCCTCATTTTGCTGAGAAAGATTGTCCCTGAGCTAAAATCTGTGTCCTTCCTCTACTTTATATGTGGGATGCCTGCCACAGCGTGGCTTGAGGAGCAGCGAGGAGATCGCCGCCCAGGATCCGAACCAGTGAATCCCATGCCACCGTTGGAGCACACGACCTTAGCTGCTACACCACTGGGCCAGCCCCAGGAGACTGATCTTTGGCAAATGCAAAAAGACACTGCAGTGGGGAAAGATAGTCTTTTCAACAAATGATAAAGAATGATCTTTTTCAAGCTTTTCAACTAGTGGTTGTTTATATCTACATGAAAAATACTTAAATAAATAAATAGAATCCATGTCTCACAGGATATCCAAAAATTAACTCAAAATAGATAATAGATCTAAATGTAAACGTGAAAAATGTAAAACTTCAGAAGAAAACAAAGAGGAAAATTTTTGTGACTTTAGGTTAGACAAATGTTTCTTAGATTGATACAAAAAACATAATCAATAAAAGAAAACATTGAGAAATTGACTGTCACAAAAATGGAAATCATTTGCTTTTCAGAAAACACTGGTAAGTGAATGAAAAGTCAAGCCACTGTGAGTTGAAAATATTTGTAACTCACTTATGTGAGAGAGGACTTATACCCAGACTACACAGGAACTCTTAAAACCAAATCATAAAAAGGCAAACCAATTTTAAATTGGGTGGAAGATTTGTATAGTAATTCTGGAAATAGGCAATGTAAGCTATCCATCTTTCATCTACTTTTGTGAAATTGCTTTGATAATTCAAGATCATTTGC
>NW_025799016.1:0-1152 GCF_021613505.1 Equus quagga
GCAAATGATCTTGAATTATCAAAGCAATTTCACAAAAGTAGATGAAAGATGGATAGCTTACATTGCCTATTTCCAGAATTACTATACAAATCTTCCACCCAATTTAAAATTGGTTTGCCTTTTTATGATTTGGTTTTAAGAGTTCCTGTGTAGTCTGGGTATAAGTCCTCTCTCACATAAGTGAGTTACAAATATTTTCAACTCACAGTGGCTTGACTTTTCATTCACTTACCAGTGTTTTCTGAAAAGCAAATGATTTCCATTTTTGTGACAGTCAATTTCTCAATGTTTTCTTTTATTGATTATGTTTTTTGTATCAATCTAAGAAACATTTGTCTAACCTAAAGTCACAAAAATTTTCCTCTTTGTTTTCTTCTGAAGTTTTACATTTTTCACGTTTACATTTAGATCTATTATCTATTTTGAGTTAATTTTTGGATATCCTGTGAGACATGGATTCTATTTATTTATTTAAGTATTTTTCATGTAGATATAAACAACCACTAGTTGAAAAGCTTGAAAAAGATCATTCTTTATCATTTGTTGAAAAGACTATCTTTCCCCACTGCAGTGTCTTTTTGCATTTGCCAAAGATCAGTCTCCTGGGGCTGGCCCAGTGGTGTAGCAGCTAAGGTCGTGTGCTCCAACGGTGGCATGGGATTCACTGGTTCGGATCCTGGGCGGCGATCTCCTCGCTGCTCCTCAAGCCACGCTGTGGCAGGCATCCCACATATAAAGTAGAGGAAGGACACAGATTTTAGCTCAGGGACAATCTTTCTCAGCAAAATGAGGAAGGTTAGCGGCGGATGTTAGCTCAGGGCTACTCTTACTCAAGAAAAATATAAATAAATAAATAAAAGTGTAAAAAATCAGTCTCATTATAGGTATTAGTTTACTTTTTGACTCTGTGTTCTGTTCCATCGATCTGTTGACTTAACATTACACCAATTCCGTACTGCTTTGAACAAAATAACTCTCTAATAGTTCTTGAAATGAGGTAGAGCTGGCCCTCCAACATTGTTTTTTTATTTTATAAATGTTTTCACTACGCTAGATCTTTGTCATTTTATATTCATTTAGAATCACATCATTCCTGTCTCCCTAAGATGCTGACTGAGATTTGAGTTGGCTGGGGTTGGATCTATAGACCCA
>NW_025799016.1:1252-6249 GCF_021613505.1 Equus quagga
CATTACACCAATTCCGTACTGCTTTGAACAAAATAACTCTCTAATAGATCTTGAAATGAGGTAGAGCTGGCCCTCCAACATTGTATTTTTATTTTATAAATGTTTTCACTACGCTAGATCTTTGTCATTTTATATTCATTTAGAATCACATCGTTCCTGTCTCCCCAAGATGCTGACTGAGATTTGAGTTGGCTTGGGTTGGATCTATAGACCCAATTGGGGAAAACTGACATCTCAAAAATAATGAGTCTTCTGACCCACGAACAGGGAATTGGTCTTCATGTTTTCGGTCGTCATCAATTTCTTTCACCAACGTCCTGTACTTTCGTTTGTTTGACGCTATTATTTCTTACATTTCAGTTGTGCACTGGAATTACATAGACATGAAATAGATTTTTGTATATTGACCGTGTATCCTGCTAGAAACAAATGCTTCAGAATCAAGCCAGATCGGGCAGAGACCACAGTTTTGGGGACTTGTGTACTTGCCAGGTGAGAAGAATCTTCTTCACATCAATTGAGGTTTGACCATCAGGCCAAAGAAGATAATCAACACCCATGTTGAGTCCTGCGGCCGGGAGGTGTTTGCAGGAGGGCTGTTGTGGACTAACGAACGTGAAAGGTTTTGTGTGTTCATCAGCAAGATTTCCTTAAAAGTGAGCATTCGGTTGGTGAGGCTGCCAGTTTGTCCTTGTATCCAGCTGCGACGCCAGTTGCGAGATTTAGGGGGCAGTCTGCGCCCGTGTTATTTCATTTAGTCTGCCATAATCCATTCCAGCATTATGTCCTGCCAGAATCTTTCCAACGGTATGCAAAGATAGAGCCCTCAAATACCATAAGTTCCTGCTTAGACACTGCCTCCTATACCATCTCTGAAGTAGGCGTCCACTCCCATCAGTCTGTAAGGATCGGAGCCCTGTGGCTGCAACAGAATCTGTAGTCCCTTTGCGCCAGCTTCGTTCCCCCCAAAAGAGGGTGAAAGATCTTCCGTCCAAATTACGCCATGACTGGTGTGTGCATCATATTTCAGTTCTCTCTTCAGTCACTGAGCTTTCCAGCCAGTCATGTAAAGCCTGCTCACCTGGATGACTCACAGGTCTCATTCCCAGTGGGTCAGACGACTTGTCTCTGAAAGACCAAAGCATCTATTTGTCATTATGGATCTCTCCTAAAGCTTATTCTTGCTGGGCTAAAACATGGCTCACAAACACCTTTAGATGTGTTTTCTTTATATCTGTTTAATCGTTTTCTAAAGGCAGTGTCCAAACTGACTTTCTTTGTACAGTCCAATGTTTTGTTTCCCAACGCTCTGCCCATTTGACAGGACCCAAGAGTCGATATAAACATAGACTTCTCCCATTGGTTTGTTACCAACCAACTCACAGTTGTGTACATTACCCATAATTCTATACATTGGGCTGACTGTCTCCTCCTTCTTTGACCTGTTTGCTGTTGGGCGATCAGGTGTTGTAATGTCACTCACTACTTCCACTGACATCCCTGGAGGACAGTGTGCTAACAGTAAAAGCAGTTGTTTTCCATTGCTATTTATCAAAGTTATCATACTATCTTTAAGTCAGCATATTTGTGAGCATCATGAGTAGTTAATATCTATGGCAGTCAATTCTTCAGTTAGGTCAAAAACTCCAATTTGGAAATGAGAAATAACTTCTCTATTATTCTGGCTTTTTTGAAAAAGTACATCATTTCCATTTCAGGTGTGTGTGCTGATGTGCAGCTTCCTGACCTCCTTTATAAAAGTGACTGTTGGTCCAAGAGAATACAGAAGGAATTCTATACATAATGACCGCAGATCACAGGCTAACCATTTAGTGTCCACGGGGTCCAAAATTTTGCCAAACATGTTTTTCTAAGATGTCATGTTCTTCTGAGCCAACTCATTTGCGACTCCAAGAGCCTCAAGCCATTTTCTCTGCCATCTTGCGGCCACTGCCATAAAATCTGTTTTGCGTCTTCTTATGGCCCCCACAGTCGGATTTGTTTTGTTTCGTGGCCCTAGAGACCCAGCCGTTTTCCCAGCTTGTTAGAGCGCATGAAGGACCTCCTGCTTCTGTAAGATCAGTGGAAATCAGTGGCTCTCTTCGTTATTTGGTCTGTACAGTCATCATTTGGGTCATTTGGGGAAGGTGTTGTTTTTACAAGTTGCTAAGTGCTGCTAAATGCAATTGATTTTCTCTCGCTACATGACACTACACCCCAACCATGGATTGTATTCCTGAAAACATCACTTTCTGAGTGGGATCTTGAAAGTTTTTGAGATTCATTGCCGAATCACACATTGTTCAGTCATTTTGAGTCCATCTCTCTGTTTTTCTCTTGATACGGCTACTATGTAAACAAGATCTGTGAAATGAAACACAGGAAGGAGGCCCATGCCAATATTTGGGACACTCAACTATGACGGTTGGTCACCAGGACACTCTCTGGAGGAGATTCTCTAGACTTTTAGTGGTGAATAATGTCATGGAAACAGAAGTCGAATAATAATGAAGGATATTTGAAATCTGTAGAATGTTATAAAGCAACGTTCCCTCATTAAAAATAAAAGAAAAAAATTAAAATTAAAGAAAAAGCCTAGTTAGACTTGCCTCTTTATTTCTCCAGCTGGCCAGGACATAGACAGTAACTACTGAGATCAGCAGTTTTCTCTGGTGACATTGGTAGTGTTGACTGCTTGGAGCCAACATGGAGCCTAATTGCTTGTATCCCGAGAGGCTGAAATCTGGCTGAGGTCCTAGGTCACCGGGCCAGGAAAGGTCATCTATCTGCTGGAAAAAACAGAAAGGGGAGAAGGACAACCAGCGAGGTCATCCCAAGGCAGCACTGGCCACTTCCTGCAATGACCCACTACCACTACGTTTTTCATGACTTCCTGGTTCCTAGACTGAGAGCTCTGTGAAGCTGGAATATTTTCTTCATCTCTGTATTCATGGCTCCCAGCACCAAGTCAAGCCCTGACGAGGCTCTCGTGACATTCATTCACTGATCGAATCAAAGTGGTTGCAAATCATCATCTCGCTACATTCTTGTCCCAAATGTCCTGTCAGGAATGCTCTGCTCTCTCTCAGGATGTAGCAGATGCCCAGCCTTAGAGAGGAGCCTGCCCTACACTCTCTAGGCCCTATGACACTCACCTGGGGTCAGCTCTGCTGATGACGGGACTGTCCTCAGGGCTTCCACTCAATGGTTCACCCTGTCATTAGGAAGAGATGTCCTCGGCCTCCCCTCCCATCCTCTGGGCTGCCACGACACCCAAGCTTACGAGAGCTACCACATGGTATTGAAACTGTCTGCTTGCATTCTTCCTCTCCCTGCTCTGATTTCCTCAGGGAAATCTCACTCTTTTCTGAACTCCAAGTTCTTAACACAGCATAGGGGAAAATAAGCTCTCAACAAATATTTAAGACATATTGTGTGTGAAGCCTTTCTCAACATAAATACAGAAGAACATTATTAGGATCACTGATTCAGATGCAAGGGTTCCCTAGCCATGGCCCTCCTGGCTTTAGGGCACAACTGTTTAATGTAAGAACGGACATCTCCAGCCTTTCCTCAAACATCATTTACCCCTCTAAGCCCACACTTACTGCGAGGGCATCCAGTGTGAGGGCAGCCCCAAGGTGGAGGCTGCGGGGTCTACGCCAGAGCCTCATGGTCGCTTCCTCCTCTTCTTGGAATTGGTGCTTCCCAGAAGGAGAAACCAACCCCGATCCATCCTTGGATCTCCTTGGCAGGTGCACAGGTTCACCGTGGAGTAAGTTGCTCTCCCAGTCCTCACTGTTCAGCCCAGGCCTGCTCATGCGGAGCTGGGTGATGCTGTACGCATTCCTCAGTTTCCCGTGACTTTTCTGAACTCAACTTGGCCTGATTCTCACCTCCTTTGGCAACCACCTGCTCCACCAGTACCTGACCATTCTTTGGGTTGTTCTCAGCCTCCAAACCTGCTGATTTTCTTTCTTCCATCCGCTCTCTCAGTTCTGTGTTTTCAGCCCGTGAGCTCAGCTCAGGCTCCTGCTGGAGACAAACAGAGAAGGGACCAAGGTCGGCTCTGGGCTGCAGTTCCCAGGGCACATTTAACACACAACTCATTCCTCCATGCACTTAGAGAAAACCGAGCAGGAAAGGATGTTGAGAATTTGAATAACAACCTTATCTTACTGATGAGCAAACTGAGGCCCAGAGAGAACAGCAGATTTCCCCAGGATCCTTCACCACTTGATGGCGGCAGAGGCACCACAAAAGCATGGGCCACAAGATTCCATGTGCAAAAGCACCTACCACACCCTCCAGGAACCCACATCTGAATGTGAAGGGACACTGGATCAAACATCAGTATTTCCACCGTTAAAACAAAAATATCTGAAGGACCTTGTCGGGGACAATTCTTTTATCACAGTTCTATAGTCTTCTCATGTATACTCAGTCAGTTTTCAAGCCGAGTTGGCACAGTGAGACCAGCACACACAAGTATTAAGTACAATTTATCACAGCGACCATTGAATTGTACTTAGGGGGGCCAGCCCTGTGGTCGTGCAGTTAAGTTTGCCGGCTTTGCTTTGGTGGCCCAGGGTTTCACTGTTTCGGAACCTGAGTGTGGACATGGCACTGCTCATCAGGCCATGCTGAGGCAGTGTCCTGCATGCCACAACTAGAAGGACCCACGACTAAAATATACAACTATGTACTGGGAAGATTTGGGGAGAAAAAGCAAGGAGAAAAAAAAGATTGGCAACAGTTGTTAGCTCAGGCACCGATCTTTAAAAAGAAAATGTATTTATGGGAGCATCTGCGAAACGTCTGGCTCCTGTGTCAGAAGATCATCTTCCTGAGAGCAGGCGCGCTCTCTGCCTTGTCCACCCCATCTCCCCAGGGCCTCCACAAGAGCCCGCCAGATAAACCTCTCAGGAAATACTTGCCAAGTGGATAAACAAGAGTTCCCAGGAATAACTAACTTTCGCTGATGTCTTCTGGTCCCA
>NW_025799017.1:0-2811 GCF_021613505.1 Equus quagga
TTTCATCTACTTTTGTGAAATTGCTTTGATAATTCAAGATCATTTGCATTTCCATATAAATTTCAGAATCAGCTTGTCAGTGACCCAACAAACCTGCTGCAATTTGGATTGGGATCGTAATAGATCTGTGGATCCCTTTGGGGAGAATTGACGTCTAAAGCATCTTGAGTTTTCCAATCCACAACAAGTTTCTCTCTCCATTAATTTAGTTCTTTAATTTCTCAAAGTATTGTTCTGTAGTTTTCACTGGACCTTTCTTACACATATTTTGTCTGATAAGATAATGCAATAAGAGAATTGGTCAAAAGACTTGAGGAAATACTTCTCAAAAGAAGATATGTTAATGGCCAAAAAGCACATGAAAAGTTGCTCAACTCTGTCATCCGGGAAATAAATTCATACTGCAATGGTTACCATTCCCCATCCATTAGCTTGACTAAAATTAAAGAGACTGGAAATACCACATGTGGTGAGGGTGTAAAGCAACGAGAAATCTCTTGCAGTTGTGGGAATGAAAAATGGCACAACCACTTTGAACAGCTGCACCACAGTTAAACACACACCAGTCATGTGAAAAGCCGTTCCACTCCTAGGTGTTTACGCAGTATGTCCACACAACAATCCGCACGTGAATATCCACAATAGCTTTATTCATAATGGCCAAAACCTGGAAACTGCACAGCTGTCCATTAATAGACGAATGTATAAATAGACACGATACAGCCATACAAAGGAATACCCCTTAGCAATAAAAACGCATGAACTGTTTATGTGTGGAGTAACGTGGATGGATTTTAAAATCATTATGCTGCATGAAGAAATACAGACATGAAAGAGTACATGTATGGTTCCATTATATAAAGTTGTTAAAAACGCAAACCCATCTGTAATGACCGTGGTTGCCTGGGGTTGGGGGTTGAGGGAGTGATGGACTGCAAAGGGGTGCAAGGAAGGTCATGAGCTAATGGAAATGCGCTGTGTCATGATGGTAGCAGTAGTTTCGTTAGTGTATAGTCTGTCAGATGCATTTAATTGTATACTTTAAAGTGGTGCAGCCTATTGTACCTAAATTATACCTCAGCAGCATTTGTTTAGTAATCGGTTGTATTTCTCCACTGTAGCCATGAGTTACTGAGAAAATGAAATTCAGTAAAACAATATAAAGATTACCATCCACAATCATTAAATGCCTTAGAACACATATAATAAAGACCCCTGAAAACTATTACTGAGAGAAATTAAAGAAGACCTAAATAAATCGACCAAAATCTATGAAATTCATAGACTGGAAGCTTCAATATTGTTAGAATGACAGATCAACATTATCCCAATTAATATTGCAGCAGGCGTTTTTTGCATAGATTTTTCAAGCTAATTCTAAATTGTATATGGAAGTGAAAGTACCTAGAATAGCGAAGACAACCTTGAAGAAGAATTAAGTTGGAGGACACACTCTACTACATTTCAAAATTCACTTTAAAGCTATCATAATTACAACATTATAATATTGGTGCAAGTAAATACAACACAAGCAAATCAATGTGAAAGAGTCAAGAGTGAAATATTTACCCACATACACACACAATTATTTGATTTTTTTTAATAAAGTCACCAATACGTTTCACTGGGGAAATAAAAGACTTTTCCATAAAAAGTGTTAGAAAAAATGAATATTTACTTAAAAATAAGTTAATATGAAAAACCACGTCCCACCGTAGATTGAAGTTAATTGGAGATGTGAAAGTTAAACCTATAAAGCCTTTGAAAAAACCTGCAAATATTTTCATGAACAGTGACGAGGCAAAAATGTCTTAGACACAATACCCAGGAACTCACTATAGATGAAAAATGGATCAAAGTGGATTTCATAAAGTATCGATTCTTTAGCTTATCATACATGCCTATTTAAAAAGTGAAAAAGCAATTCATAGACTAGGAATAATTACTGGCAATACTTATATCTGATGAGGAACAGTAAATCCAAAGTATGCAAAGAACTTATAAAGTCAGAAGGAAAATTACAAACAACCTCATTTATTACTGAGCAGATTAGAAAAGCCACTTGACATAATAAGAGAGCCACTTGGCCAGTAAGCTTTGGAAAACCAAGATGGCAAACCACTACACAGCCTGCAGGATGGCTAAAATTAAAAAGACTGAGAATACTAAGTGTTGAGGACTATACTAGAGAGACTGGAGGTGTCCTGTATTTGGGGGGAAATGTAAAAGGATACAACTCCTTTGCGAGAGTCTCTGTCAGTTTCTACCCTTTCCCCAGGCAATTCTGTTCCTAGGTGTATGTACCCAGGAGACTGGGTATCTCCACAAGTGAATATCCCCACCAAAAATTATATATGAATATTCACAGTTGCTTCATGCATGATAACCAAAAATGAATCTGTCCATCGTCGGAAAAATGGGTAATGAAATTGTGCTATAACCATAAAAGAGAATATTTCTTGGCAAGTAAAAGACCAAATTATTGACATGGTAGCCTGTCAAGATTGAACCTCAAAACCAGATATTGAGGGAAAGAACACAGAACGAAAGAGAGAGACCACATCATTGCATTTATATGAAGTGCAAAAATAAGCAAAATTAATCTATGGTGAGAGAATGCGGAATGGTTTATCTGTGGGGGATGGGTCTTGACTGGCAGGGAGTGCGATAGAAGTTTGGGGTTGATGGAAAATGTTCTGTTTCTTGGTCTGGGTGGTGATTACACAAGGCCTGTGTATGCTAAATTCATGGAGCTGTACTCTTAAGTTTCGCGCATTTTCTTCTAGGTAAATTATACCTCAATAAAAAAAA
>NW_025799018.1:0-2811 GCF_021613505.1 Equus quagga
TTTCATCTACTTTTGTGAAATTGCTTTGATAATTCAAGATCATTTGCATTTCCATATAAATTTCAGAATCAGCTTGTCAGTGACCCAACAAACCTGCTGCAATTTGGATTGGGATCGTAATAGATCTGTGGATCCCTTTGGGGAGAATTGACGTCTAAAGCATCTTGAGTTTTCCAATCCACAACAAGTTTCTCTCTCCATTAATTTAGTTCTTTAATTTCTCAAAGTATTGTTCTGTAGTTTTCACTGGACCTTTCTTACACATATTTTGTCTGATAAGATAATGCAATAAGAGAATTGGTCAAAAGACTTGAGGAAATACTTCTCAAAAGAAGATATGTTAATGGCCAAAAAGCACATGAAAAGTTGCTCAACTCTGTCATCCGGGAAATAAATTCATACTGCAATGGTTACCATTCCCCATCCATTAGCTTGACTAAAATTAAAGAGACTGGAAATACCACATGTGGTGAGGGTGTAAAGCAACGAGAAATCTCTTGCAGTTGTGGGAATGAAAAATGGCACAACCACTTTGAACAGCTGCACCACAGTTAAACACACACCAGTCATGTGAAAAGCCGTTCCACTCCTAGGTGTTTACGCAGTATGTCCACACAACAATCCGCACGTGAATATCCACAATAGCTTTATTCATAATGGCCAAAACCTGGAAACTGCACAGCTGTCCATTAATAGACGAATGTATAAATAGACACGATACAGCCATACAAAGGAATACCCCTTAGCAATAAAAACGCATGAACTGTTTATGTGTGGAGTAACGTGGATGGATTTTAAAATCATTATGCTGCATGAAGAAATACAGACATGAAAGAGTACATGTATGGTTCCATTATATAAAGTTGTTAAAAACGCAAACCCATCTGTAATGACCGTGGTTGCCTGGGGTTGGGGGTTGAGGGAGTGATGGACTGCAAAGGGGTGCAAGGAAGGTCATGAGCTAATGGAAATGCGCTGTGTCATGATGGTAGCAGTAGTTTCGTTAGTGTATAGTCTGTCAGATGCATTTAATTGTATACTTTAAAGTGGTGCAGCCTATTGTACCTAAATTATACCTCAGCAGCATTTGTTTAGTAATCGGTTGTATTTCTCCACTGTAGCCATGAGTTACTGAGAAAATGAAATTCAGTAAAACAATATAAAGATTACCATCCACAATCATTAAATGCCTTAGAACACATATAATAAAGACCCCTGAAAACTATTACTGAGAGAAATTAAAGAAGACCTAAATAAATCGACCAAAATCTATGAAATTCATAGACTGGAAGCTTCAATATTGTTAGAATGACAGATCAACATTATCCCAATTAATATTGCAGCAGGCGTTTTTTGCATAGATTTTTCAAGCTAATTCTAAATTGTATATGGAAGTGAAAGTACCTAGAATAGCGAAGACAACCTTGAAGAAGAATTAAGTTGGAGGACACACTCTACTACATTTCAAAATTCACTTTAAAGCTATCATAATTACAACATTATAATATTGGTGCAAGTAAATACAACACAAGCAAATCAATGTGAAAGAGTCAAGAGTGAAATATTTACCCACATACACACACAATTATTTGATTTTTTTTAATAAAGTCACCAATACGTTTCACTGGGGAAATAAAAGACTTTTCCATAAAAAGTGTTAGAAAAAATGAATATTTACTTAAAAATAAGTTAATATGAAAAACCACGTCCCACCGTAGATTGAAGTTAATTGGAGATGTGAAAGTTAAACCTATAAAGCCTTTGAAAAAACCTGCAAATATTTTCATGAACAGTGACGAGGCAAAAATGTCTTAGACACAATACCCAGGAACTCACTATAGATGAAAAATGGATCAAAGTGGATTTCATAAAGTATCGATTCTTTAGCTTATCATACATGCCTATTTAAAAAGTGAAAAAGCAATTCATAGACTAGGAATAATTACTGGCAATACTTATATCTGATGAGGAACAGTAAATCCAAAGTATGCAAAGAACTTATAAAGTCAGAAGGAAAATTACAAACAACCTCATTTATTACTGAGCAGATTAGAAAAGCCACTTGACATAATAAGAGAGCCACTTGGCCAGTAAGCTTTGGAAAACCAAGATGGCAAACCACTACACAGCCTGCAGGATGGCTAAAATTAAAAAGACTGAGAATACTAAGTGTTGAGGACTATACTAGAGAGACTGGAGGTGTCCTGTATTTGGGGGGAAATGTAAAAGGATACAACTCCTTTGCGAGAGTCTCTGTCAGTTTCTACCCTTTCCCCAGGCAATTCTGTTCCTAGGTGTATGTACCCAGGAGACTGGGTATCTCCACAAGTGAATATCCCCACCAAAAATTATATATGAATATTCACAGTTGCTTCATGCATGATAACCAAAAATGAATCTGTCCATCGTCGGAAAAATGGGTAATGAAATTGTGCTATAACCATAAAAGAGAATATTTCTTGGCAAGTAAAAGACCAAATTATTGACATGGTAGCCTGTCAAGATTGAACCTCAAAACCAGATATTGAGGGAAAGAACACAGAACGAAAGAGAGAGACCACATCATTGCATTTATATGAAGTGCAAAAATAAGCAAAATTAATCTATGGTGAGAGAATGCGGAATGGTTTATCTGTGGGGGATGGGTCTTGACTGGCAGGGAGTGCGATAGAAGTTTGGGGTTGATGGAAAATGTTCTGTTTCTTGGTCTGGGTGGTGATTACACAAGGCCTGTGTATGCTAAATTCATGGAGCTGTACTCTTAAGTTTCGCGCATTTTCTTCTAGGTAAATTATACCTCAATAAAAAAAA
>NW_025799019.1:0-2811 GCF_021613505.1 Equus quagga
TTTTTTTTATTGAGGTATAATTTACCTAGAAGAAAATGCGCGAAACTTAAGAGTACAGCTCCATGAATTTAGCATACACAGGCCTTGTGTAATCACCACCCAGACCAAGAAACAGAACATTTTCCATCAACCCCAAACTTCTATCGCACTCCCTGCCAGTCAAGACCCATCCCCCACAGATAAACCATTCCGCATTCTCTCACCATAGATTAATTTTGCTTATTTTTGCACTTCATATAAATGCAATGATGTGGTCTCTCTCTTTCGTTCTGTGTTCTTTCCCTCAATATCTGGTTTTGAGGTTCAATCTTGACAGGCTACCATGTCAATAATTTGGTCTTTTACTTGCCAAGAAATATTCTCTTTTATGGTTATAGCACAATTTCATTACCCATTTTTCCGACGATGGACAGATTCATTTTTGGTTATCATGCATGAAGCAACTGTGAATATTCATATATAATTTTTGGTGGGGATATTCACTTGTGGAGATACCCAGTCTCCTGGGTACATACACCTAGGAACAGAATTGCCTGGGGAAAGGGTAGAAACTGACAGAGACTCTCGCAAAGGAGTTGTATCCTTTTACATTTCCCCCCAAATACAGGACACCTCCAGTCTCTCTAGTATAGTCCTCAACACTTAGTATTCTCAGTCTTTTTAATTTTAGCCATCCTGCAGGCTGTGTAGTGGTTTGCCATCTTGGTTTTCCAAAGCTTACTGGCCAAGTGGCTCTCTTATTATGTCAAGTGGCTTTTCTAATCTGCTCAGTAATAAATGAGGTTGTTTGTAATTTTCCTTCTGACTTTATAAGTTCTTTGCATACTTTGGATTTACTGTTCCTCATCAGATATAAGTATTGCCAGTAATTATTCCTAGTCTATGAATTGCTTTTTCACTTTTTAAATAGGCATGTATGATAAGCTAAAGAATCGATACTTTATGAAATCCACTTTGATCCATTTTTCATCTATAGTGAGTTCCTGGGTATTGTGTCTAAGACATTTTTGCCTCGTCACTGTTCATGAAAATATTTGCAGGTTTTTTCAAAGGCTTTATAGGTTTAACTTTCACATCTCCAATTAACTTCAATCTACGGTGGGACGTGGTTTTTCATATTAACTTATTTTTAAGTAAATATTCATTTTTTCTAACACTTTTTATGGAAAAGTCTTTTATTTCCCCAGTGAAACGTATTGGTGACTTTATTAAAAAAAATCAAATAATTGTGTGTGTATGTGGGTAAATATTTCACTCTTGACTCTTTCACATTGATTTGCTTGTGTTGTATTTACTTGCACCAATATTATAATGTTGTAATTATGATAGCTTTAAAGTGAATTTTGAAATGTAGTAGAGTGTGTCCTCCAACTTAATTCTTCTTCAAGGTTGTCTTCGCTATTCTAGGTACTTTCACTTCCATATACAATTTAGAATTAGCTTGAAAAATCTATGCAAAAAACGCCTGCTGCAATATTAATTGGGATAATGTTGATCTGTCATTCTAACAATATTGAAGCTTCCAGTCTATGAATTTCATAGATTTTGGTCGATTTATTTAGGTCTTCTTTAATTTCTCTCAGTAATAGTTTTCAGGGGTCTTTATTATATGTGTTCTAAGGCATTTAATGATTGTGGATGGTAATCTTTATATTGTTTTACTGAATTTCATTTTCTCAGTAACTCATGGCTACAGTGGAGAAATACAACCGATTACTAAACAAATGCTGCTGAGGTATAATTTAGGTACAATAGGCTGCACCACTTTAAAGTATACAATTAAATGCATCTGACAGACTATACACTAACGAAACTACTGCTACCATCATGACACAGCGCATTTCCATTAGCTCATGACCTTCCTTGCACCCCTTTGCAGTCCATCACTCCCTCAACCCCCAACCCCAGGCAACCACGGTCATTACAGATGGGTTTGCGTTTTTAACAACTTTATATAATGGAACCATACATGTACTCTTTCATGTCTGTATTTCTTCATGCAGCATAATGATTTTAAAATCCATCCACGTTACTCCACACATAAACAGTTCATGCGTTTTTATTGCTAAGGGGTATTCCTTTGTATGGCTGTATCGTGTCTATTTATACATTCGTCTATTAATGGACAGCTGTGCAGTTTCCAGGTTTTGGCCATTATGAATAAAGCTATTGTGGATATTCACGTGCGGATTGTTGTGTGGACATACTGCGTAAACACCTAGGAGTGGAACGGCTTTTCACATGACTGGTGTGTGTTTAACTGTGGTGCAGCTGTTCAAAGTGGTTGTGCCATTTTTCATTCCCACAACTGCAAGAGATTTCTCGTTGCTTTACACCCTCACCACATGTGGTATTTCCAGTCTCTTTAATTTTAGTCAAGCTAATGGATGGGGAATGGTAACCATTGCAGTATGAATTTATTTCCCGGATGACAGAGTTGAGCAACTTTTCATGTGCTTTTTGGCCATTAACATATCTTCTTTTGAGAAGTATTTCCTCAAGTCTTTTGACCAATTCTCTTATTGCATTATCTTATCAGACAAAATATGTGTAAGAAAGGTCCAGTGAAAACTACAGAACAATACTTTGAGAAATTAAAGAACTAAATTAATGGAGAGAGAAACTTGTTGTGGATTGGAAAACTCAAGATGCTTTAGACGTCAATTCTCCCCAAAGGGATCCACAGATCTATTACGATCCCAATCCAAATTGCAGCAGGTTTGTTGGGTCACTGACAAGCTGATTCTGAAATTTATATGGAAATGCAAATGATCTTGAATTATCAAAGCAATTTCACAAAAGTAGATGAAA
>NW_025799020.1:0-2811 GCF_021613505.1 Equus quagga
TTTTTTTTATTGAGGTATAATTTACCTAGAAGAAAATGCGCGAAACTTAAGAGTACAGCTCCATGAATTTAGCATACACAGGCCTTGTGTAATCACCACCCAGACCAAGAAACAGAACATTTTCCATCAACCCCAAACTTCTATCGCACTCCCTGCCAGTCAAGACCCATCCCCCACAGATAAACCATTCCGCATTCTCTCACCATAGATTAATTTTGCTTATTTTTGCACTTCATATAAATGCAATGATGTGGTCTCTCTCTTTCGTTCTGTGTTCTTTCCCTCAATATCTGGTTTTGAGGTTCAATCTTGACAGGCTACCATGTCAATAATTTGGTCTTTTACTTGCCAAGAAATATTCTCTTTTATGGTTATAGCACAATTTCATTACCCATTTTTCCGACGATGGACAGATTCATTTTTGGTTATCATGCATGAAGCAACTGTGAATATTCATATATAATTTTTGGTGGGGATATTCACTTGTGGAGATACCCAGTCTCCTGGGTACATACACCTAGGAACAGAATTGCCTGGGGAAAGGGTAGAAACTGACAGAGACTCTCGCAAAGGAGTTGTATCCTTTTACATTTCCCCCCAAATACAGGACACCTCCAGTCTCTCTAGTATAGTCCTCAACACTTAGTATTCTCAGTCTTTTTAATTTTAGCCATCCTGCAGGCTGTGTAGTGGTTTGCCATCTTGGTTTTCCAAAGCTTACTGGCCAAGTGGCTCTCTTATTATGTCAAGTGGCTTTTCTAATCTGCTCAGTAATAAATGAGGTTGTTTGTAATTTTCCTTCTGACTTTATAAGTTCTTTGCATACTTTGGATTTACTGTTCCTCATCAGATATAAGTATTGCCAGTAATTATTCCTAGTCTATGAATTGCTTTTTCACTTTTTAAATAGGCATGTATGATAAGCTAAAGAATCGATACTTTATGAAATCCACTTTGATCCATTTTTCATCTATAGTGAGTTCCTGGGTATTGTGTCTAAGACATTTTTGCCTCGTCACTGTTCATGAAAATATTTGCAGGTTTTTTCAAAGGCTTTATAGGTTTAACTTTCACATCTCCAATTAACTTCAATCTACGGTGGGACGTGGTTTTTCATATTAACTTATTTTTAAGTAAATATTCATTTTTTCTAACACTTTTTATGGAAAAGTCTTTTATTTCCCCAGTGAAACGTATTGGTGACTTTATTAAAAAAAATCAAATAATTGTGTGTGTATGTGGGTAAATATTTCACTCTTGACTCTTTCACATTGATTTGCTTGTGTTGTATTTACTTGCACCAATATTATAATGTTGTAATTATGATAGCTTTAAAGTGAATTTTGAAATGTAGTAGAGTGTGTCCTCCAACTTAATTCTTCTTCAAGGTTGTCTTCGCTATTCTAGGTACTTTCACTTCCATATACAATTTAGAATTAGCTTGAAAAATCTATGCAAAAAACGCCTGCTGCAATATTAATTGGGATAATGTTGATCTGTCATTCTAACAATATTGAAGCTTCCAGTCTATGAATTTCATAGATTTTGGTCGATTTATTTAGGTCTTCTTTAATTTCTCTCAGTAATAGTTTTCAGGGGTCTTTATTATATGTGTTCTAAGGCATTTAATGATTGTGGATGGTAATCTTTATATTGTTTTACTGAATTTCATTTTCTCAGTAACTCATGGCTACAGTGGAGAAATACAACCGATTACTAAACAAATGCTGCTGAGGTATAATTTAGGTACAATAGGCTGCACCACTTTAAAGTATACAATTAAATGCATCTGACAGACTATACACTAACGAAACTACTGCTACCATCATGACACAGCGCATTTCCATTAGCTCATGACCTTCCTTGCACCCCTTTGCAGTCCATCACTCCCTCAACCCCCAACCCCAGGCAACCACGGTCATTACAGATGGGTTTGCGTTTTTAACAACTTTATATAATGGAACCATACATGTACTCTTTCATGTCTGTATTTCTTCATGCAGCATAATGATTTTAAAATCCATCCACGTTACTCCACACATAAACAGTTCATGCGTTTTTATTGCTAAGGGGTATTCCTTTGTATGGCTGTATCGTGTCTATTTATACATTCGTCTATTAATGGACAGCTGTGCAGTTTCCAGGTTTTGGCCATTATGAATAAAGCTATTGTGGATATTCACGTGCGGATTGTTGTGTGGACATACTGCGTAAACACCTAGGAGTGGAACGGCTTTTCACATGACTGGTGTGTGTTTAACTGTGGTGCAGCTGTTCAAAGTGGTTGTGCCATTTTTCATTCCCACAACTGCAAGAGATTTCTCGTTGCTTTACACCCTCACCACATGTGGTATTTCCAGTCTCTTTAATTTTAGTCAAGCTAATGGATGGGGAATGGTAACCATTGCAGTATGAATTTATTTCCCGGATGACAGAGTTGAGCAACTTTTCATGTGCTTTTTGGCCATTAACATATCTTCTTTTGAGAAGTATTTCCTCAAGTCTTTTGACCAATTCTCTTATTGCATTATCTTATCAGACAAAATATGTGTAAGAAAGGTCCAGTGAAAACTACAGAACAATACTTTGAGAAATTAAAGAACTAAATTAATGGAGAGAGAAACTTGTTGTGGATTGGAAAACTCAAGATGCTTTAGACGTCAATTCTCCCCAAAGGGATCCACAGATCTATTACGATCCCAATCCAAATTGCAGCAGGTTTGTTGGGTCACTGACAAGCTGATTCTGAAATTTATATGGAAATGCAAATGATCTTGAATTATCAAAGCAATTTCACAAAAGTAGATGAAA
>NW_025799021.1:0-14796 GCF_021613505.1 Equus quagga
CGGCCCCCATGACGATCTTTTCTCATCATCAATTTTATGGCCTTATGAGATGTAAATTAATTTTAGCATCAGTTTAAGAGAAACACTGAGAAGAAACTGTACAGCTACATATAGTGCATAAGAGGGTTAAATAAAAATACTTTCAGATGGTTTTTGCCATGGCTTTCTTTCTTGAGTGAGGAGTTGACTGCATCTTATAATTGATTTCTGGGCTTCCATTTCCCCATTAAAACATTACCAAGTCATCAATGATTCTGCCTTGGTCAGAAAGCCTCTCCTGCTGACACTCCTATCTAATCTTATAATGAAAAACTGATATGTTTATGTATAAGAGCTGGTGATCTGACTGCATTTGATGGTTGGCAGGAATCAGAAAGGAAACACTCTAGCCAACCACCACATTACTAAGAAAGCAGGCTCCTTTTGCATGGTTTATTGCTAATTCTTTAGGAGTTAGAGAACAAAATGTGATAACAAGGAGGACTGCTTCTGACCCCAGTTCTGTTCCGCTGGCCTCTCTCCCGGCTCTCCTGTTACCTCAGCAATCACTTTTATGTAGATGCCTCTAGTCCAACTCCTGGCCTGACCTCCAGACCAACATTTCAGCCTAACGGCTGACACTTCCACCTGCATGTTCAGTTAACATGTCTGGCTCCAAAATGTGCTCAAAATGGAACCTTTCATCTCTGTCCTCCATCTACCTCCCTTTCCCCTTCCTCGATAAATCTCCTTTCTCACTTTTCTACTTCCTATTTGCCTCCACTATCTGTCACCCATATTTCAAGTCATGTGTGGGTCCTTCTTCCATTGCCTCCTACCTAGATTTGACATCAGCCTATCTTTTCCAAACTAAGCTCCTATTTTTGTGTCTACTATTGTCAAAGGCTCCAGTCTCTCCTTGAAGCAACTGGTCCTATCTTCTGCTTTAAGACGCATCTACCTACAGCACAGCTGTCACAGGCTTCACCAGCCAATATGGTGCTTTTGTACAAATCAAAAAATCATCCCATCTTCAGGACACTTGACTTCAACCTGTCAGGAAAATTGTCATAATGTAATAAAACCCATGATGGGTAAAACATGGTCATAATAAATATAGAAACATACAGAGTTACCAGGAGAATGGCACCCTCTAAGATTTGCAGTGTGCAACCTGCACACAACACTGGACAGCCCTGTGACACCGCCATCCCTCAATTCCACAGATTAAGGACCCTTCATCACCTGTGAAAATAAATGCACATGCGTCAGCCTATACAGGACTCATCATGGGTGGCTTCAGCCTGCATTTCCAGCATTATCTCCTGTTTCTTACCTCCTCACATACCTTTGCTCCACTCTAGTTGGCACACTTTCTCAGAACTGACTCACACTTGCCTATCGACTTGCCTTTAATCATTTCTCTGCCTGGTCCGCCCTCTCTCCTTTTGTTCACCTGTAAATATGCCATGCATTTTTCAAATGTCATTTCTCCCACGAAGCCATATCTTTTCCCCACCTCAAACAGGAAGTGAGCCTTCCCTCCTTTGAACCCCACTGAACTTTGTTTATACCCTAGTTATGACAGGTGTAATCTACTGCCTTTTACTAGACTTATTGGCTCATTGCACTGATTCTGTACAAGATAGTAAACTATTGCAGTAGGGATTGTGTCTCATTTTATGTCTTCCTCAGGGCCAAATCCAAGGTTGTATGCAGAACAATTTTATTTAAATTGGCTTATTTAAACTAAATCAGTAGGTCTCACTACCAATAAAGGTGTATTACATTTTTGTGGTTAAAAGCTTTCCTTATTCCTTAGCAAACTTATCAACAAAATTATTTTTATTTTCTATTTAATTGCCCTCAAAATTAGAATTAATAATTATGTTTCCGGTCTTCATATCTGCATTATTTTCCATTTTCTTTATTTCTCCAATAGCTGGATAACAGTCCACTGCTTTTAGATACATAACACATAAGCCACACATTCACTATTTCATTTTGCTCAGCCAAGCAGGCTTGAGTATAATTCCTCCTTGTTATATCTTATAAAGTTAGTCTATCCCTGGCTGTATTGGTCTTCATTCCCCAAACTCTTCAGTGTAAATCAATAACAAAAGTGTTTCAGAGAGAGTGGGATCAAAGAAGAGCAGATCCAGCTCAAAAATAACAATAGAATAGGAAGATCTTTGGGCTTCCATCTGCAAGGACTACTATGCCACTGTGGGTTTCTTAAAGAGATCAAGACCTCAGCTGAGTTGAGAACTATTAATTCATGTTATCACTTTGATGTTAAAACTATACTTACAGCTCATGAGAAGTCATTACCATATTTGATTCCATTTGGATAACTTATAAATACACGGTAAATACATGACTATTAAAGATCACCTATGTTTCTCAGGCCCATAGAATCCTAGACATGTGCCAAAAACTGGGCCCTATCGTGGCATAGTGGTTAAGTTCACACACTCCACTTCAGCAGCCCGGGGTTCGTGGGTTCAGGTCCCGAGTGTAGACCTACAACCCACTCATCAAGTCATGCTGTGGTGGTGTCCCACATACAAAATAGAAGAAGATTAGCACAGTTGTTAGCTCGGGGACAATCTTCCTCAAGCAAAAAGAGGAAGTTGGCAACAGATGTTATCTCGGGGCCAATCTTCCTCACCAAAAAAAAAAAAAAAAAACAAGATAAAAAACTGGGCCCTGGAAGTCAATTAAACATGGTGATGACCAACAACACAAAGACACAAATGCAAATGAAATTGACAATATTTATGTTTTAAAATCATTTTAAAGCTCCTGCTATACCATACTTCTTCCACTGACTGAGCCTAACAATGAAATTCAATTGCCCTCTGAGATGAGAGCAAAGAAAAGGTTTACTTTCCCTGATAAACTCATTTTATACTTTTTTACCAAACTGAGAATACACTTTCCCTTTTTGTTTTGGCTCCCAGGAAGATCAGTCACCCATGATTGAACTCTTACTTTCTAGGCCTCCAAATGCAATATGAACCCTGACATTAAGGAACTCACAGGGTAGTAATTTTCAGTCACAGGAATTTGAAGGTCACCTAGTCTACCCTTCCCACTCAGATCTCAAATTCCCCTACAGCTCCGCTAACATATGGCAATCTAATCTCCACTCTAATGTGTCTAGTATTAGGAAGATCACTGTTTCACAAAGAAGTCCTTTTCCATAGGATTAATTCAAACTTCTGAAAACCTTTCCTTATTATGTACTGAAATCTTTTTCTCTAACTTCTCATTGATTCCTACTTCTATCCTCTAGAGCTAAAAATGATTTAAAAAAAAAAGAAATCTCCCTTTCACATCATGTTACCCTTTGGACATTTAATTAAAACTGCCTTGACCTTTCTTAGTTTCAATCATAGTTCTGCTACTTGCCAGCGTTGCATGTCATGCCAGCTTTAAATGTCTTTAAAGATATTAAAGACCATGAGAAACTTACTTAATATCCTTAAGCCTCGATGTTTTCCTCTATAACATGGAGATGATAATGGAATCCATCTCACAGGGTTATCTTAAAGATTTCGTGAGAAAAACACTCATAGAGGTGCTTAGCACATTCTCAGTACACCTTCTGACTATTATAAAGATGTCTTTTCTCTCAAGTATCCTCTCTGAGTATCTTATATAAAAAGCCCTCTTTCTCTCAGTCTATCACCATCCCTCCAGTTTTGTTTTTGTTCAAAGTGCTCTTTCATGATGCCTTTTCCACTTCCCTGGCAAAAAAGACAAAATGGCATTGATGTTGCTCTTGCCCCACACTGTTCTAGTGATCCCTGATAACACACTCAAGTCCCACTTGTCCCTTTGTTGAGGTCTACCTTCACTGCTGGCTGGAGCTCAACACGGTGTTAAAGAAAGCCATCATGCTGATCGGCGTTGCTCACTCTCCTCTTGAAATCTCCACACCAGGCTCTTCATCTCAGCCTTTACTTCCCACACAGAACTGCAAAACCTAGACTGTCACAGACACTCTTTCTCCTCCAGCTTCCTCCAGCCCCAATAGAAAAAGAAATAAACTCACATTCTCCAAGTTCCTTTTTTTCAGTGCCCTTGTCTAATCAGGACAGCTAATCTGACAAAGCAATTGTCCTGTTGAGCTAATGGGAACTAATGCTGTAATTTTTACACTCCTAAGTAACCAAAAAATGTTAATTTTAGACCAACTTTAGAACCTTGACACATGCTTAGAATGACTTTGTCTTTGATAACACTTGATTTTTTCCCTGTAGGTATCTTAACAACCATGCTTACAAGTTTTTCTTCGTTATTTAAATTTGCCTTTAATTTAGTGCTTTGTGTGTGTGTGTACAAGAGCGTGTGTGTATGCAGGACATCGCAGATGTCCACATCTGTCATTAAAAAGTGGCAACTTCCTTATAATGGCAATGATAGCAATCTCAGGCACTGGAGGATGCTGGTATGAGATAGACTTCTCAATGAGAAATCTTGTGACATATCTTAAATAAAGGTACCTCCCCCAAAAAGCTCACATCATCTGCAGCTGAGTCCAATCCTAAATACAAATTTATTCATGATCCCATGCTATGAACATATTTTATTTTACATAAAGAGACATTTCACAAATGGCACTGCTGCTTTTTGAGAGTGAATGTTCACTGTCAACAGATTATTATCTAAACATTAAGACATTAACCTAAAAAGAGAGATGGAGATGGAGGTCAAATGGCCTAGGGCTCGATGCAGCAAGCCCCTCTTTACACAATATTTTCCTAATGCTTTCTTAATGCCAGACTTCAAAATGAATCATTTAAGAAACTGAAAAGACACTTATAATCAAATAGATTTTCAAACAAAGTCAACACAAGCATAACTTTCCTGCATATTTCATGTATTCCCAAAACAGGAAATGACTGAAATTCCTCTAAACGTTAGACTATTCTCTGAACAGTATCCTCTCAACATTCTTCATTTAGGAGTTGTCCATGCTAAACATGTGATCATTCTTCAAAACAAATTTACAGTAACATGTTAAAATTGATTTTGCTGACATCAGTGGCTAGTTTTTCTGAGAAACACCTTCTACTGGCTTTTCTACTTTTAGAGATGTGTCATATTTCAGGAAGCCTTCTTACAGAAATTTAAATACAAATAAAATAAGAAAACAAATCAGTGACTCAAAGGGTTGTTTCAGCTATTAAACGAGATACTTTGGGTCTTCTGTGCCACTCACCATAAGGCAACCATCTTGATCAACTCAAGTTGATTAAGAAGTTGATAAAGACTAAGGCATCAATAAACTTCATCTTTTGTTTTCACAAACATGCAACATTCTCATTTATAAAACAAGAAGGAACATGATTATTACTCTACGTAAAAACACAGACATGTCATGAACAAAAGACATTAAAGAGAGCTCTTTTGTGGAAATTGGGTGAGTGCATGGATGGAAGGCACAAGCAATAAGAATTTTCAACTGGGATCAACCAGTTAACTAGTTAATTGGGCATGCAATCTGATGTCACAAGAGATGTTTCTTAAAGTAATGAAAGTAGAAAACAATTAAGAACCAAAGGATGTCATGTTCTTAAATACTTTAATTTTTAAGGAGATTAAACCACTTTTTGATTCAATAGTCTACACATCCTAAAAGTGCCACTGTTTTTAAGACTATAACAGAGTTTCCTAACATATGTATTATATCACTCTCTAGAAGCCTCTCTAGACCTCAAGATTCCCTTCTCTTTCCCCTTTGGGACCCATATCATGGGACTTTGCACAGTTATACGCCACCCTCATGGTCAGTCCCAAGCTGCTGAGACTTTATCTCCAACAATGGTTCAAGCACTGGCAGTGACTTATTCTTCAGCTCATCTTTTTTATCCCTGACAAATTATGTTTTAGAAAAATTCTTGGATGAGGAGTCATCAGCCTTGAGCATCATTATCAACTATGCCACTTATTAGCTGTCAGACTTCGGGCAAATCACTGAACCTCATACAACTTCAGCTTTCAGCTTCAGTATTAATGAGAATAATACTTTGCTCATTTGCTCATTCAAGAAGCATTTATTAGAGGTCTACTGAGGCAGGAAATGCTCTTGGAGGTTGGAGACACTTCTTGAAACTAGACCCTGCCTCTGCCCTTGAGAGGTTTATGGTTTAGAAGAGGAGACAGACATTTGAATAGCAAGTAGAATATAGGGTGATAAGCATCAAGTAAGGGGTAGACTCCAGTGAACTTCCTAAAAAATAAACATTCCTCAGCATTACTGACAAAAAAACATCTCTGGTACTTAAACTTGTGGCAAAACAGATACAAATATGAGTCAGTGAACATAGTGTCAAGATGTACACAAGACTAAGAAGCGAACTGGCAATAGTTTGTTTACAGCTGCTAGAAGGGTGTCATGTGAATATATGGCTGCATTTCAGAGTATAACTAAAAATGTATGAATAATTTGGTGGGTATGTTTCTTTTCACAAATAGAGTCCTTAGCTTTTTTTTTTTTTTTTTTGGAGGAAGATTAGCCCTCAGCTAACTACTGCCAGTCCTCCTCTTTTTGCTGAGGAAGCCTGGCTCTGAGCTAACATCCGTGCCCATCTTCCTCTAGTTTATACGTGGGACGCCTACCACAGCATGGCTGCCAAGCAGTGCCATGTCCGCACCCAGGATCCGAACCAGCGAACCCCGGGCCGCCGAGAAGCGGAACGTGCGAACTTAACCGCTGCGCCACCGGGCCGGCCCATAGAGTCCTTAGCTTTTATCAGATTCTCAAAAAGTTGACTGACCCTAAAAACTTATGAATCAATGCTTTCTAAGGTAGATACATTCGGGAGGAGTAGATGTAAGCAAAATGTTTAGGTTCAAGTATAGATGATAGACAGATAGACATATATTATATGTGTGTATGTGTGTATATATGTATACATATATATTTACATCATCTTCTGCCACTAATTTACAGGCTCCACAAATTCCTGTTTCAGTACTTACCACAATAAGACTCTTTAAATATGTTAAATATCTACACTCTCTGAGGTGGTTGAAAATGTTTTTTGAGATTTACAAGTAAACTAATATCCAGCTCCCTTTCACACAAATAAACCAAAAAACAAACAAACAAACAAAAATTTATCTTATGTAATCACTATTTCAACCAGGAAGACAAGTAAAGTAATATAAATTAAAGTGGCTACATATGGAGATGTCCAGCAAACTTTTCTTTTAAAAGAGCATATGCAAAGAAAATGCAGATTCATTCTGTCCTATAACTGATTTCATCTTGTTCTCAAGCCATACGCTGCTAGATAACAAGAGAAAAACATTAACTTTTCCAACCAAAAGTATTAAATACCTTCTAGCCTAAAAGAGTATACAAGTTATACACATACATTCACATGCACACACATGCATACATAGGATTCATGAGGACTCCCTCACATCCTCATTCCCTCTGAATCCCTTGCATGCCAGTGTAGGCTATGAGGAACTAGGAGCCTCTCCCTCAAGTTCATATATCTAGAAAACTTCCTCTGCTAATGCTGCATTTTGGCTCTGAATCA
This sequence comes from Equus quagga, assembly GCF_021613505.1. Lineage (NCBI taxonomy): Eukaryota > Metazoa > Chordata > Mammalia > Perissodactyla > Equidae > Equus > Equus quagga. The sequence goes on from NW_025799021.1 coordinate 7,542, forward strand.
GGATGTGTAACAGGGCAAACGTGTAGGGTGTCCTAAGTGCCCTCCCTGGGAAAGCAGGCCACCAGCCTAGACATCTTCCCAGGTTCCCCCATATTCATCTGGATGTTACTATGGCACCCCACCTCCCCAGGTCCACTGCCACAATATTCCCCAAGAAGGGAAAAAGCGAAGACACTGCTCCATTTCAAATAATTTATTGAAAGAAGACCTTATATTATCTAAATTAAATTCTAAATATGAAAACCACAGAACCCAAACATGGCCCAATTAGATGACTTTAGATAAGTTAGAACCTCATTGAAAAAGCAACATCAGAAGTTTAGGTCTTCTCATTCCAAATTCATCATTCTTTCCACACAGTGCTTTATATCCTCTTAATTCTGTCTTTGATACTCATGAATCAGAACACAATCCACATTTAAATAACAATGTAGTTGAATGTTAGTCACAGAGCATTTTCCATGTAACAGACATGCACATGATAAATTATCCATACCACAGTCAAAGTGGTATTTTTCAAAATACCTTTATTCACGTAACAAACATTTCTATAGCATTTAAAATGTGTCAAGAACCATTCAAAGCAATTTACAAATATTAATTATTTGATCCTCATTCTAATCTCATGTAGCAGGTACCATGATCATCCCATTTTACAGGTAAGAAAACAGAGTCACAAAGAAAAAAATAACTTGCCCAAAGTCACCCAGTTGATGACAGGTCAAGGAGCCAAGACTCAATTGAGGCAGTCTAGCTCCATAGTCCATTCACTCAGATATTGTCACTCCTCTGCCTGAAAACATCCATTATCTTCCCATTTCATGCAGAATGAAAGTCAAACAATGAATTACTAGGTCCTACATATCACTGGTCTATCTTAGAGGAACCAAGCAGTCTCCCATCTCAGGATCTTTGAGCTGTCCCTCCATCTGGAGCACTCTTCTTCCATATACACATTCAGCTTGCTCTCTTGCCTGCTCTGTTTCCCACCCAGGCACTGCTCATCTTCCCCACTCCACTTTATTTCTCTCCAGAGCACTTATTACCTCTACATATTTATTTGTTTATATATGCATTGATTTATTTGCTTTGGTCTATTTCCACCCATTTAAATCCACCCCCGCCCTTGCAAGTTCCATGGGGCAAACGCTCTGTCTTTTGTTTGCTGCTGTATCTCCAGTGCCTAGAACAGTGGCTGGCATGTAGCAGACACTCATTTACCATCTGTTGGACAACTAAACAATGACAGAACCAATGTGTAGAAGATGCTCACATATGTGAAGAAAAAGAAGTAGGAATTCTTGATCCTACTCTTTCTAGTCCACCGTTTTGACCCCAGTGCTATTTGACCTAACATTTGACTCTGCTGCTTGCTTTTTGCTTCAACAAGACCCAGAGTACAAAGTGATTCAAAGTATACAGAAAATTATACTTGCAATACAGGAAGCCAATCTTGAACACAGAATAGTGCTAAAATATTTGTAAAGAATTATTATAGTTTTCTCATGACTTAGCTAAAATTTACATATAACATTTTAAATAATTTATAATAAATATTACTAGTAAAAATAATCGACATATTCTAGTCATGATAAAATGTTTTATAAATTAAAAACTGACAAAAACCTATATCTTGCTGATAGAATTTATAGTCACAAGAACACAGCAAGAATTATACTTTGTACAAATAAACTATAAAAAGTAAATTGATAGCAGTTAAGCCTGTACAACTTATTCACTTAAAAATACTTACACAGGTTTATAAGCTTAGCACTATTCTAAGAGTGTTTAAAAAAAAAAGTAATTTATTAATCCTCCCATAGGATTAATCATAGAATTATCATAAAATGTTACAAAATATCCTATGAGTTAGATGTGAATATTACCCCTTTTTATAGCTGAGAGCAGAGAAACAGGAAGAAGTTAAGTAACATCCCAGAGACATAGCAGGCAATGGCAGAGGCAGGTCTGGAACCTGTCAATTTAGTCCTAGAGTTTGTTCTACGTACTGCTCCCTTGCAAAGAAAACTTTATTATTCATTAGAAAATTAAAGAAGATTCACATTCTTCCTATTGGAATTTATAGCTACAAATTTTGACACAATCAAATTGAGCTTGTTAGAAAGAACAGCCACAAAAGAAAACTCACAATGGCAAAAGTTAAAATCAGTGCAATATGATATAAACAAAACAACTATGAACTAATAAATTTGGGGAATTTGCATAAAAAACAGTTGATCCTAGTGAAAATAATTTCTGAAAATAAAATGAAAAGAAAAAAATTTAAATAACAAAAGGATACTGTACAAAATAGCATCAAAGAAAGAAATAGGTTTTATGGAGTTGCCTCTTTTATACCAGCTGAGATGAGCTAAATAAAGCAATGGTAACAGATGACAACCAATTTCAATCACTTCAATGGCGTGAAGCTGGAAAGTTTATTTTTCATTCATGCTACATTTCTACCATATTTTGGCAGGGGTTTCTGCACCCATTGTCCTCTCTTGGGACTTTCATCATCTAGTGTGTCACTGGTTGAGGTGACCAGCATCATCTCTCGTATTTCATAGGCCACAGCAAGTCACATGGCCATGCCTACCTTAAAGCAGGTGGTGCGGTGCCATCCCCTTTGCACTCAGAAATAGAGGGGAGCCACCTATTAGTGAGCAAGTTTTCAGTCAATGTTTATCAGCATGTGGCTCCCAGATAAACACACAAAATCAATGCTCAGATTACAAGGAAGATGGAGCAGCAGGAAATGTCCGTAGGGTAGGCAACCAACATTTTCTGCCACCACAAATGATGGGAAAAAAATAAACATGATAATAACAGCCCGCATTTATTGAGAGTTCACAAAATGCCAGGCTCTGTGCTTTGTATGCATTTCTCATTTAATCTCACAAGGAGATTAAATTTTTTATTTTACAGAAAAGAAAAGTGAAGAATAGAGAAGTAGAATACCTGTCTGGGCCTTAGAGCTAGTACCTACTGGAGCTAGGACAAGAACCTAGGCAATCTGATAAATACCCCTCTTAGAACTGCTCCCCTAGTCTGCTGCCCCTACTGTGCTTTGCTCCAGAATTGCACACGATTCAGAGTTTAGAGCACTTTATCTCTGGATATTGCAGGTTTTGCAACAGTATTCATCAGTGGATCTTGAGTGCAAAATAGAATTTGACCCTGATGGTTTAGCTATAACTGGAAAAAACAATTTCCACAAAATTCTCTAATAAAGCCTGTTGCCAAGATCATTGAGAACAGCATGTGCTTTTCCAGATTACAGCGATAAGAAGAGCCATGTTGCTGAGAGCTGCAAGTCCTAACAGGGCTGCATGTCTCCAGGAGAGGGATATTTCCGCTGGCCTCCACAAAAGCCTGTGCACTGGCTTCTTGGGAAGGAGCTGGCTGAGACTACTGGGAAACCACATTGAAGAGATTCCCGCTGTTGGAAGCACTGTCAACAGGAAATGGTCAATAGATTGCCCTAAATCCACTGAGCTTGCAGAAGGGTACTGCTGCAATAGTCTGGACATGCCAGGCTGTCCATTCCCTTGAAGACTAAAAGACTCCGTCTCTTCTAGAGGCAGCAGTAATTGAAGAAAAAAGGATTCTCTGCCTAAATAGGTTGTATTCAAATTACTCACCCACACATGGGAATTTACACCAATCATACCAAAAAAAGAAAAAAAGTAACTATTACAGTGTCTGGTGTCAGCTGAGCTGTAAATCTCTTCAACAGGTGCTTACTGTCATGGGCTGGTAGGCACTGATCAAATGGCGTCTAGCCATCATCCCTACCAACACACACTCCATGTCTTCCTAGTTTGGCCCCATGTTCCTTCAAGCCACTGGATCTCTTTCAACACTCTGCACCTCCACTGGATCCTTTCTCTCATCTCTGGGGTACTCAGGACTCCGTGAGGAGGTCCTCAGAGCTATTAGCTCAGGCTACTCATCACGCCACGGCTGGTCTGCTATGCCAGCCCCACGATAACCAGGGAGCTTCTGACACGCTTCCAGTCTCCCCTGGCTACACTTCGGTACCCTGGGATATCATGCACCAATTCCCTTCTGTTTGGGAGGTGGGAGTGAGGGGACACAGAGCAGGATTTGGGTCTCTCATTAACTCTTACCTCTTCATACATTCTGTTGATTTTGGCATAATCTCTATGCCTCGTTATCCTCAGGACTTTGGACTCGGATATCAAAGCCAAGCTTTTGAATTTTAAAGCACCTTATCTGTCTCAAGCACTTGGCTTTCAAGACTTTTGTTTCTGCTATGAGTTTCAAAATCCATCCATCAATCCAACTGACGTCCCCTTTCTAATCTATATTTGCCCTCCCTCTGCAGGCAGTGGATAAATAAAATTATATTGGGCAGAAGAGAAATGGGATCCAAGCTGCCCAGTGGAGGAGCAGGAAAGTGGGGTCAAGAACTCTGACTAATGTATCTCAAAATACTGTGTGTTGGATATGCCTTCTGGAATGCTGGTAGTTTCCTGCTATTTTGAGGTTACTCTAACAATTGTTATAGCTACATTTACGTAGCACTTACTATGTGCCAGCACCTTAGATGACTTTATCCTCTAATCCTCACAAAACACTGAGTTGAAGCTTTTATCTCCTCTCACAGATAAGGAAAGGGAATCTTGGATACATTTATTAACCTACCTAAGTTCATCCAGGTAGTAGATGGTGGAGCCAGGCACTATGTTAGTACCGGGGTGTACAAAGACTAATCATACAGAGATGAATAATACAAAGATGAATCACCAACCGGTTTAGACATCAGACACTCAAATGGATCCTGATACTGCATGTCGCTAGGACTGTTCTTGAGATTCACATACAAAGCAGAGGCATTTGACTAAGGATTATGGAAGACTTCCTAAAGAGATTAACACCTGAGTTGATTCAAGAAGGATAAGCAGGAAAGTTACACAAGTGAAAGGAACAGGAAAGGAGGAAAAGAAACAGTATTTAGGTCCCAAGAAAGAACATCAACAAAAGCACAGAGGCAAGCTGAAACAGAATGGTTTGCTCCCTGTTTAGGACTATTTCTCCAGTTATCTAGTGCTGTGTAACAAGCCACTTGAAAACTTAGTGTTTGAAACAGTTATTTGCAGTTATTTTGCTTATGAACCTGCAATTTGGACAGGGCTTTGTTGGGAACCCTCATCTCTGCTCTGCCCGGCATCATCTGGGAGAGCTCAAATGTGGGGCTAGAATCAACTGAAGGCTCACTCACATGTGAGTTGATAATGGCAGTAGGCTGAGACCTTAGTTGGGTCTGTGGGTTCATAAACCTACTCTTGGCCTGTTCCTGTGGCTTGAGCTTCCTCACAACATGGTAGCTGGGCTGCAAGGGGGAGCATCCTGAGAGAGAGTAAACCAGGTGGAAGCCATGTCACATTTTTTGATCTAGCCTTGTAAACCAGGCAGTGTCACTTCCCCCACATTCTCTTTGTCAAGACAGCCACAAAATGCCACCCAATTTCAAAGAGAGGAGCAAAGCCCTCAACCCTTGAGGAGGGGAATGGCAAGGTTTTGGAAGAGCATGTGGATTTGGAAATATGGGTGTGACCCTTTTTTTCTTATTAAGATTATGATAGATTACAGCCTTGTGAGATTTCAGTTGTACATCATTGTTAGTCTTGTTGTGGGTACACCACTTCCCCCTTTGTGTCCTCCGCCCATCCCCCCTTTTCCCTAGTAACCACCAATCAGTTCTCCTTGTCTATATGTTATCTTCCACCTATGAGTGGAGTCATATAGAGTTCATCTTTCTCTGTCTGGCTTATTTCGCTTAACATAATACCCTCAAGGTCCATCCATGTTGCTGCGAATGGACCAATTTTGTCATTTTTTATGGCTGAGTAATATTCCATTGTGTATATATACCATATCTTCTTTATCCAATCATCAGTTTCTGGGCATTTAGGTTGGTTCCACGTCTTGGCTATTGTAAATAATGCTGCGATGAACATAGGGGTGCAAAGGACTCTTGGGATTGCTGATTTCAGGTTCTTAGGATAGATACCCAGTAGTGGGATAGCTGGGTCATAAGGTATTTCTATTTTTAACTTTTTGAGAAATCTCCATACTGTTTTCCATAGTGGCTGCACCAGTTTGCCTTTCCACCAACAGTGTATGAGGGTTCCTTTTTCTCCACAACCTCTCCAACATTTGTCGCTCTTGGTTTTGGATGTTTTTGCCAATCTGACGGGTGTAAGGTGATATCTTAGTGTAGTTTTGATTTGCATTTCCCTGATGATTAGTGATGATGAACATCTTTTCATGTGTCTATTGGCCATACTTATATCTTCTTTGGAGAAATGTCTGTTCATGTCCTCTGCCCATTTTTTGATCGGGTTGTTTGTTTTTTTTGTTGTTAAGCTGTGTGAGTTCTTTGTATATTATGGAGATTAACCCAGGTGTGACCCTTTTTTAAATATACAATCTGACACCACTCCAAACTGGAAAGAACAATATAAAATACAAATAGCCACCTCCCATAACAATGCTGTCTTTCCTGATCTAATCACACTATTAGCCACATGAGATCATTAACTGACTCACTGCTTACTAGGAGGGGTTACCAGCACAAAGCCAAGAAAAGAACTGAAGTCATTCACAAAGCATCAACAAGACTTACCCACACAGTAGGCTGGCCACAGGGAAATTCGGTCATCACTGCACAAAATGCTTGTTGTGTTCTCTTGGCCACACAGCAAACAACACATTCATGAACCGTCTGCAACAAAGACTGAGCTAAAAATTGTGTCCAAAGGCTTGAATTTCATTCTTGCAACTGAAAGACCATTTCAAGCCATTTGTTCCAGACTGCCATGATGGCTTTATTTCTCTAGGCAATAATCTATACGCCTTGACCAAGAATCCCTAATGACTGTGCAGAGTGATTTCAGGAAGGGTCTTATGGTTTGTAGAAATGTTCTCAGAATGGCTTGAATGCTTTTGGCTTCATCTCACAAACTGGGTACAGCAATCATAGCCCCATGCCATTTATTTGTAACAGTGCAATGGAAGACCCTGTTGTTTCCATATCCTACAAGGGCCCAGAGTGCAAGTGGCTCAGTATTGCACGTGAACAGTTGCTGTTCTCTGGCACCTCGGAATGAAGCTCTAATCAGAGCGCTCCTATCTTAAAGAAGTTAACTCTGAATTTTAAGCTTCTTAACACCTCACCCCACCACACCCAGCCACCCACGGGATCATCAGAAACACAGAGTAGAGA